>NC_143581.1:178391755-178691755 GCF_048544385.1 Mastigoproctus giganteus
TTGTGTTCGTGTGCATCAACATATAGTGCCAAATCAATATATTTCTGTTTATTAGAGTTTTAGAAAACATATATTTATTACTGTTTTTCCATTCGTCTGACTGAACAGTCTCTTAGTCAAAATGCTAGTATTATAAATATTGATTAGACCTGGGATTAAAAAAAAAAAAAATGTGATGCACCAATAGGCAACCGGACAGTAAAGAATATGAAATAGGAGGTCCATGCGAAAATGAATCGTGTATTTTTTTAACAATCTCCTTTTGATTCCATTCAATAGAATGGTTTAATGTTAATGTTTCTAGAAGAAAGAAATCCAAAAATAGGCTGAATGGAAGTCTGCTTGCTAGGGGATATTTTCAATTTCTCTCTACTATGGAATTCTGGTTATCCCATGAGAGACAAGTGATTTGAATGAAGGACTGTTACAGACAGCCGAAGACAGGAACAGACCCCCACAGGCCATATACAGGATATTTCTGATTGTCGAAGTTCTCTACCAGATCTCCATTATAACATCATCGTGTAGCTGCTACGAGTATTGTAGTAGTTTCTTATTCTGTTTCGAAGAAAAACAAGAAATGATCCTCTGTAGTAGAGAAAATGGAAAATCTCAGGAAAGAGATATGTGATGGGAGTGAGGAAAGTAAATAAAAAGAACAGCCGTTCGTTTGAGGCGTGAAAGATTCCTTTCGCGTCAGATCAGGCAGAAAGACTGCTACCTTCTCTTGGCTTCCTGTCCTCGAAGAAAAGTGTTTTCTAGGCAGAGAGCAAGTCTAAGTTTCCGACATTGATAGACAATACAAGTTTCGAATAAGGTCAGTTATCAGCTGACGTCCATCTGAGTTATGTAATTTGGGTAGGCCGTCAAGCTTGCAGACTCACAAGAAACTTTTTGAATACTGCTTACCGTGTTTTTTTGGTCAGCGATAATCGGTGAACCCTTTTGGGACAATTTTATATTTATATGATTTCAGTTCCACGTAGTCAAAACATTGGTCGCATATAACACGCATCTTTACTTACAATAATGTCGATTAGGAAAATATACAGTTACTTATCTCCAATAATGGAACTTGACGGGGGTCCTTGTTGACTCTCAATTGCCTAAAAAACCGAAGAAAGTGGAATACATTTTGAATCGAGCTCATTGCATTCAAGCATGTGTGTAGAACAGACTCTCAAATAGAATAACTGAACGACATTCAAGAGGATACAATACATAGACCCATAATACATAATAAAAAATTAATTTATTTATAAAATTTTAATTTATTTTAAAACTAGTAATGAAATTTGAAAAAAAATTGAAGAAAATTTTATTCTTAATGACATTAATATAGTTTAGGCATATATTGGGTGTTGGTTAATTTTTAATTAAAGTTTTATTGAAGCGTTCATTAAATGAATAAATAAATTTTCTGTTTATACTCCGGGACGACCACGCGGTCAGAGGAGTTCACAAGAAAGAGTACCGTATTCAGCAGTCATGGGCTTGAACCCCGGTCACTGAAAGCATGTGTACTTATGCACCCTTTCGACTGCCTAATTAACAGTTTTACCTACGATCAGTGTTATTTTCTTATAATTGACGTTAATAATACTTCATATTAGAGTAAAATGCTGTTTATTTGTATCATTTGTATTTTTATGTAAATCCCCCCCCCCCCAACAAACTTTGGTTTGCAAGTCTGGTATAGCAATAGAACGTATGTACTATTGTTAAATTTTTTGCATGTATATCATTTTGCCACTTCTTAAAAATGCAATTAAAAGTAACTTCTGTTGTCGAATGCTAAAATATTCTAGAACAGACCGTCGGAAGGAAGTCTCTCCTGCATCTAATTGACAGTTGAACTTTTCATAAACACTGTCAAGCCTTAATGATGATAATGAGCCTTGAAATACAGTGATGTTCTTGTAGTCTCTCTGTCTTGTGAACTTCCTTGATCTTATGTGATCGTCCTGGAATATAATCAGAAAATTTATTTTTAATATATAGGTAAATAATCCTATATACATAATTATCTGGCATTAGTTTACATTAGACATTCTGTTGAACCACTAGAATATCTTTATAGTTCAGGTGGGTCATGATACTGCAGAGAATAAACATAACTAGAAGTTGCTACTAAGATTTACATTAAACTTCAGAGCAGTAATAAAATACCACATATTTAAAAAACTTTAACAATTTTTATGTTGCTCACTAGAACGTAAAAAAATCAAAGAATCAAGTGCGAAATTTTTGTTTCTGGAAGTTGTGTTAGATGAACATACAAGATCGGTAATCAATAACATAATTGCACACAAGTTTTATATAAAGTATATCCCACGTTTGATTTCTAATTTATTTTTACTTGGCGCCTCCGTAGCCAGGTGGGTAGGAGCAGCAGTGCGTAGCATACGCTTCTTGATTAGACCGGGGTTCGAGCTCGTGACCACCAAACCAAATACGGAGGATGCGGAAATGTCACGGATGACCACCGCATATCCCCGGAGCAATATGGCCTTAGTTGCTAATTCTCCTAAAAACCAAATAATATCTATAATAATATTTTTACTTTTAATACGTAGTATAATGTTTAATCATACATTTCTTAAATGAAGCCATTACATAGAATTTAAAAGAAAAAGGCACTTTTCGCAGAACGATGACTTTATTCTTAACTTATAAAAGTAATGGAAAAAATTCCGGACGTTTCGTCCTAACTTTACAGTAGGCCTGTGCTGGAAACACTTGAGTCTCAAACAACTCCAAAGAGAAATAGGCGACGCAGCGAACAAACTAACAAGAGATCTACTTCATTGTTGGTTTCTTTGTCATTCTGCTAAGTCAACAAAACAGAACTGTCTGTTGACTTTGCCATGTGGAAAATTGTCGTGTAGAGGCTGAAGAATTCAGAATGCTCATTAGCTTCTCAACAGCAAAATGGAGGAGCCTCCTGTATTGACTACCATTGCGGTAGCCAATTTTAAAAACATAATGAACCTTCTGTTAAATTATAAATTTCTTGGATCACTAAATCGGAACACATTTTATAGTTTAAATAAAGTCGCTGTAGGATCGGAGGAAATTAAGTGGAGGACTGTATGTTTGAAAACTTCTATAAGAAAGGATGATGTATGCTACCACGTGAAACTAATTTAATTAATAGAGATGTCCAGGTTCAATTCCCATCGATGACTGGAGGAATTTCTTGTCCTCTTCAGTCGAAGCTGTACTTGCTGATCTCAAGGCGGTGGGGGAGTAAGATTTTCCTTGTGAGTTATTCCAGGTTTTTCAGCACGCACATGTGGATTCACCCTTGAATGTGCAGTTATACAGACAAAACACGATACTGATATACGCTACAAGATCCGTGCCATTGAACAATAATAATTTGAATTTGTCGTACATAACAAAAAAACCTCTTGTTCATTGAAGATATTCTTCTTATGATACCGGTTTAAATATGATTAAATCCACGACAACTTCACATAAAGGTTGCTTGGTATGTTCGACTGCATATACTTGCCATTAACAGCTGTTTTGTTTCCGAACTGGATAAACTTTAAATTTGCGTATTAGAATATGACCACTCCCAAATCGTTGATAATAAATAATCTTATTTTAATATTGCTGTTTTTAGTCCCCGTTGCATTGCGAATAAAATATACAATAATTCCGTACCGCCTCGAGCCTGAAATGTTTCCGGTGATGGTCCACCTGTTCATAATTGCTGTTGGCACGTGCCAGAAGTATCGAACTTGATGATTAACTAACACACTCACTGGGCTAATGACTCTTGCTACTTCTGTATCCATCAGCATCTCTATAGAAACAATGTCCATTAATTCACACAATGGAAATGTCGATGTTGATGGCCACCAAAAATCCGACTATTTACGTACTTCGCAAAAATACTGTATGGGTGAATGAAGCACATCATTAGCCTTGATTGTCTACGAATGAGCTTAAATATTCTTTGGTAATTAAGTGACTGAATAGATAGTTCACGTGAAGAAATGAAGCGAAAGCAGTGGGCAGTCCTTGCACTTGATATATTTATAATTATTTCTGGTTATCTTTAGCAATTCTCGATGGCGAAAATAGAAACTATTTATAAACGTACCAATCGAATAAAACAAATGGGATCGACTGAAATAAACATGCGCAGATTCGTGTGGGAATTTTATATTGGTGGAACAGATGGTACTATTTTTAATCATGGAAGTTCTCTACTCCTAAGTGCTTACTACAGCTTAACTGTCTCTGCAGGATTGCCACAACGTACATCATACAAAATTGCACTTAACTCAGATAAAGTCGATGGGTGATTATCTAGAATTGAGGCATATCTTTCTGAGTATACTCAATGATCATGATACCCACTTGTGATTAAGGGAAGTTTAAAAATGGATTGAATATAGTTCCCACTTCAAAACAAAAGAAGCATCGCAGACTCCGAACTCTACCTTACAGTGTACCTTAATTTAAAATTTCGACTAAACTTTAAGATTCCAAATAATCTATCGTTTGGATTTTCCGAATTTCAGATCATTTCCTTTCGGCGCTCGCTTTGACTCACATTTTAAAACTTTTGTGCAAATATCCATTATTTTAAAACAGTTCTCTTTCCAATAGAGTTTTGTGTTAGTCTGCTCAAGGACGCTTTGCCTCGGGTTATACGAAACGCGCAATCACCTGAGCAGTTCCGAAAAAGAAAAAAATAAATAAAATAAAATAAAAATAAGACATCTGTTCTAGAAGAATCGTAAAAGGCTCACGTCTGCTGGAAACCTTGTCGAATATGAGCCGTACATATGCGTGTATCAGCTTTACACAGGACTACGATTTACAGTGTAAAGATCGTTTGTTCCAGTAGAAACTGAACGAACCAAGAGAAACTTTTATCTTCCACCGGCAGAACGTTACCATTTGCGAACCCAACTCACGACTTATTTCAGATTGTCGTACACATACTGCAGCAAAGAATTTAAACAATACTCGCATCTTCTTTCAAATGGATATTTCTGTACTTCCATTGTCTCTCACCTTTTCCTCACTTCTGTGATTTAAGTTTCTTTTCTTAACAAGGTAACAGTTGTTCGCTAAAAATAGAATGACCATTTCCTCGGCCTCACTCTCTAATCCACGAAACGCTTCATCGCATACCGAAAGGCAGTTGTGGTAAGGGCTTTTGTTTTCCTATGACGTGCAAGATCACAGAACTTTTTTTTAACTGACAACAAATGGGACCCGTAACATAGAGTTGTTAGCAAAGCTTACAAGTAAGAATTAGTTTCTTTTGTGAACGTGATGCGCATAAAAGAACATTCTCTTCCACTTCGTATTTGTTCGGATTCCCCGAGGCTCGATAACTTGTACTTACGCTATTGACATGGTCATTCAGCCGGAAAAATAGACTTGTCAAATCAGATGGCTTTGTCGTGTAGATTGAGCTCTGCAAGCGGTCGTAGACAGCAAATACTTAGGTCCTTTATGTCGAAGACGTCGTCATTTAGGATATGGATACAACAGGGCTTCTAGAGGCTCCTGAAGTACACGATGAATGCTTCTGACTGACGGCAGACTCGTCCCTTCCCCCTCCTCTTGACCATCCGCTTTTCCTCCCCTTCTCGTCTTTCGAATGCTCTATTTCCTCCGTTTTATTCCGTGATGGATCTCTAGATATCTTAACTTCATTTTTCAACACACACGAAACTGTATGCTCTTCTCTCAAGTGTACGTTTCATTTATTTTTTCCAGAAAATATTCAAGGAGAAATAAAATTGTTGTATTCATCTAGTAATAAGTATTGCAAGCAATTAAAAAAAAAAGAAAAAAAAGTCAATCATTGAAGAGAGAGAGAGAGAGAAATGGGATTGTACGTTAGATGTAACACATTCCTCAAATTAGTTAATCTGAAATGTTATTGAATAATGAAAGTTCCTTATTCGTTAGCGTCATCCCTTGTCGTAATGGCCTTCTCACTTGGATTTAAGATTTGGAACGAATTCGAAAAAATAAAAAAGAAAATATAAGGATAATTTTTTGATATCGCCACCTCTCCCTCCCCGAAAATTTTTCTCGGTGTTCTTTTTGCTTCAAATATTTAAATATATGCTGCAGTTTGAATTTCTTTAAACGGAAAAAATAATAAATAAAATAAAACAATATATTTTTTGGGATTTATATAATTCCATGTTTAATAAGAACAGTTGTCAGTAACTCAATGGCCATACACCTTATATAAAGAATGATTTTACACTTCGCAAATATTAATTTTCACCTTTTTAATACACGATATAAAAGTTGGTTAATTAGAAAAGTTTAAGACTAGAATCTGAAATTTGTCATTTAAAAATAAGTAATATTTATATGAAACTGAAGTTATTCCTAACTACGCATATGCTAACTGTATAAAAAAAAAAATAGTGTGTGTCTGTTGTGTGTGTGCCGAGCACGCATAGCGGAAGTTAAGTGAAATTCTTTAGAATCTTTTGAAACGTTTATTATTTGAATGTTAGAGTGGTTCAGTACTTTGCAATTGTTTTACAAGTTTATTAAAAAGTTTTTAGAGATCTCCTTTGTGCTCAATGGAGGTGGTTTCTGTGGTCGCATTGCACATATACGTGCTCTATACGCCTTACAACGCTCACTATTAATCTTCGGCATGTTGAATTATTAAGGGGTTTTTCGTCGAAATATTTTATGAAATACGGTAGAGAATGACGAAAGAAATATTTTCGTTTTTAAATTTTTAAAATTGGACTGCTAGAAGCTGAGATATAGCGATTTAAAACGTAAACAGGACACGCGTGCGAGTTACACCATGGCCGCGCTGTATGGGTACTGATTGCGTCATACGTCGCTGCTACGTGCGGCATACGTCATTTAGTGTCGCATTTTCGTTGCGATTTTTGTCAGTCCACGGACCAAGTTACTTCCATGTGTAAACTGCCTGGGGCGCGCCTAAAGAGGTTTCACTTTAAAAACGCGCAGGTTGCGGTCCTACGTCGGAGAAAGAAGGCCACTGTTCATGATCACGATGGCCGAATTTCTGCAATCAATTCTATTGTCAAATTCCTCCCCCTTATCTGCAGTCCTCACCACAGTTATTAGCAAGCCATAACTGGCCAGCACTCACCAGTAGATTCCTGCCTAAACAAATGCTCCCCTCACTCCAAGAGATCGTCAGTGACTTCCAAGAAGTGGTAGACAACAAAAAATACAGAGTGTGAAATCCTCGGCCACACAGAAAATTTATAACGCCACATCCCAGCCAACTGCGCTAAAAATGGAAGGGTGTCACTACTACCTGCCTTGATAAATACAGACATGCCCTCGAGATGCAAATCGTTCCTTGCACTGTGATCCCGGTCGACCACGTTTGGGACACTACCAGGAATCAGAGCGCTTTTCCAGTTCCGACCCTGGACTATTACACTAAGAGTATACAACGTCATAGTTATTCTATAAGAACTTGTCTCTAATACTGTGCAGTAATAATATCTCAATGCCAGTTTATGAGTTTATTTATTAGTTTAATGCAATTATTTAATTATATATGTATTTATAAACCCTTAACACTACCATGCTGTGATGGGATTAATTGTATATATATCTTATACTGTAATTAAAGATTCTATTCAATATACACCTAGAACTGACATTCAATTTTGAGTCTTGGATACTTGAATGAAAGTATCAAACAGTGTAAACACAATACCTCCGATAAATGAGGTAAATGGAAAATGAAGCAAGAAGATATTATATAAGAAATGACACTGACAAGACAACCATTAAAACGGAGCATCTAAAACAATCTTTGAAGAAGCTGCAGTAGTTTGAACACATAAACCGCATGGAACAAAAAGATATTACAGACAAGCTGGAAACCCATTAGAAACTAAATTAAGAGGATTACCCACACGGCTGTGGGAAAATAACATCAAAGAAAGGCATTGCAGGACAAGGTTTTTGATATGACTAAAGATAGAACTAAATGGAGTGCACTCCATTTAGTTCTATCTTGCTCAACACCAACAACTGCTAGCTTTATTTTGCTCAACACCAACTGATAGAAGAGGCGTGCATAAGTAAGAAATTCTTACTTCAGTTCTTACCTGGATCAGAATAAAAATACTCTCCGGATCCCCGTAGGATACCTTCATATATAATTTGAGTAGTAACCATATTGTTTAAAGATGGCTCTGTGGGAATAAAAACACTCCTACAGGATACCTTAATATCACTTCATATGTATTGCAAATTTGGTTTCGATTTTATTAACTAGAAACACGCAAAAAAAGGTTATTGGAGGCAGGAACACATGACATACAGGCCCACGATGATTTCATAAGAGGCCCAAAAAAAAAAAAAATACTCGTTATAACAAACCAAAGAAATACTGTACTGTATTTTAAAATCTACAGGAAATTCTGGCATTTCTTATTGGATTTCGTAAGCACTGAATTGATTTCCTAAACATTTTAAATTAAAAGTATTGGTTATGTTGAGACTGATGGTGTAATAGGACAGCATTCACTGAAGAAGTGCTGCAAGAAGCACCACGAAACCGGCTGAGAATAATCTGTAACCCTTCAAGAAATTAAAGACGATTTGCACTCTACGGAGATTGAAGTGCTTATTTTCTCACTAATTTCCGTATCATGTTTATTACAATCTCAACAGTAGCCTTGAGATCAACTTGCTAGTACAGAGTTAGCATGCCACCTAATAGAATCCACGTTATGCCACAAATTACTTTCAAACAGTTGTAAATCGCTGTGGTCGGAAACTCCTCTATCCCATGTGAGCTTCTAGTATGAACAGGATTCCATATTTATAATAGCAATTTCGAATAATTTCCGGGCCACTCAAACTTCTTTGTAGTACTTGTCGCTACAATTCAACGCATGTTTGGGTTCAATTCTCATTGCAGTACGTTGGTACGGATGATGGATACCAACCGTAAATAAAAATTTCGGATTCTTTACCATAAATGAAACGATTCTAATGTTTATTTTTTATTATTTATATATTTATTTTGGAACGTTGACATTCTCTAAGAAAGTGATTTCGGATCACTTAAATTGCTATTTCACTTTATTATATCCTGGAATGGGTTAGTATCCAATTCCTTAAGCGTCGGGTTCGACCTTTGCTTTCGAAAACAAGGATCGAAACACAGTAAATAAAAATAAATCAACGCCAAACCGAATAATGTGGGGATTTAATTTCAATTTACGCAGATTCAGTATACGTTAAATGGCCACTTTATTATGTATACATACCTAATAGCCAGTAGGTCCCACCTGCACCCAATCAGACCTGGATTCATCGTGGCATGGATCCAACGAGGTGTCGAAAGCGTGCCACAGGAATGCTGGTCTGTGTTGACTCAGTTGTTATCCCATAAGGACTCAATTTGGTGATCGTGTAACTGAGGAGGCCACCGCGGTAGGCTGAATTCACTCTCATGTTTCTGGAACTAATTTTGTACACGTCTTGTGACGTGGCGTATTATCTTCTTGGAAGAAACCCATTCGCAGATATACACGGCAACTATGATGGATGCACCCGGTCGGGAACGGTTCCAGAAAACATATGCATACAAATATTACACTACTTGGGTTAAAGGGGGAACTACTAGAATATTCCCCACACCATTACGCCACCAGCAACAGCAACATCAGCCTGTATTGTTGATACCTAGCAGGATGGATCAATATACTAATTTTTTTACACGCTATATTGGTCCTCTGATCAGCGTGTGGAAGCAGGGGTCGTCACACCAGGTAATGTTTTTCCAGTCCTCCACTATCCAGCATTAGTGTTTCTGAACTCCCTGGAACCATACATTCGTGTTTTATGCTGACATGAGTGGAGCCTCTGCTCGATTGTTGACTGTGAGGCACCATCCGTGGCAAGATGCAATGAGTTGAACATTCTGAAATGCCTCTTTGGATACCCGCTGTTGTACTGCGTTGTTATTTGACTAACTGAAGCCTTTCTGTTACCCTGCACAAGTCTTGTTAACCTCCGCTGGCCTCTTGCATCAACGAGCTCTTTCCGACCACAGGATCACCGTAGGCTGGATGTTATTTGGTTATTGGACCTATCTCAATACACCCGAGACATTCGAAGGGAAAAACCGCAGCAGGATTGCAATTTCCAATGTACCCATACTGGTGCGTCTGGCACCCACTTCGGATTGCCCTGCTACACCACGTTCAAAATCACTTGAATTTTTGTTTTTCCATCATTGTCGCAGTGAATTGCACACATACAGCGTCCTTACGTGTCTGTCCACCTGTTTAATATCACATAGTACAAACACATGATGTTGATACTGAAGAAGAGCTCCATTTTATGAAGAGGGAGTGGTATACCTAACAAAGTGGCAATTCAGTATACAGTTTAAAAAAATAAACTTCCTTTTTGTAATTTAAATATTAAATACTCTAAAATTATCGTTATTGTACATTACAGCGTAGTCGAAAATTTATAATTCTTATTAATAAAAAATAAATATTATGGTAAAATTAAATACAATATGTGATGAACCTAATTCTTTTCCATGGTACGAATGCTGTGGCCCACAAGAAAATATTAGAAGGAACAATGCAGGTTTTAATCAGCTAATCTCTCTCTCTCTCTCTCTCTCTCTCTCTCTCTCTCTCTCACTCACAGTGTAAAGCCTCCCATACTGATTATTTTATTTCCTGAGTTTGCGTTACTGTAATAATCCATAGCCTCATTATTGGCCTACAGACGGGCACTATAGAATATTTCATTTTGCTTGTGTAGCTATTTTGCTCATCTTTCTTTCCCCTCTTCTTTTACGGTGCTCACCTAATATGAAATAGCAACCGCCTGCTTGTGTTTTTCACGCTAAAATTCACTCAGTTATATCGGAAATGAATAAAAAGTAACAGAAAAACTGAAAAGGCATCCCCTATTGCACGGATACACGCTCGATGTGCAGTTGTGCCTGTTACGAAGTCCTTAAGGAAATGGGAAGGTTGCAGTAAGATGGCCAACCATCTAGAAATGGGCTGTGTAGATGAAGCTATTCTCTTGAGATTCGGGGTGAAGTTAAATCGTGCTAATAGTACGGTGGACGTACCCGAGCAAAAGCGTATTGGAGGTGCAGTTTGGCTGCACACTTCGTCACATTCTTCAGAGTTTATTCCTAATTTGGTGCCTACTGAGTGCGTCCTACCTCTTTAATGGGCTTGGAGTGAACACTTGGTTAATACTCATGCCGCTCGTAAAAGGCTCTCCCCTATTCCTTAGCTTTGCCGATATATATCTCAGACTTTCTGCAACTTCTTCTCATTTCCAACTTTATTACAACTTTGTCATAACTGATTCCTGCTGGAGTGACCTGTAAGGAGATATATAACTGCCGTAATTACTGCCGAAGAAACTTTAAATGATTCATCGGCGCCATATATCCCCGGCAATTCAAGTCCCAAAAGTATTAAATGAATTTCGGATTTCTGCAGCTTCGGTCACACCTTCATAGCACTTAAGTGAGTTGTCGATCTCCTTAACGTTTTATTATCACGGCAAAAGGTGGACTTCATGCCAGAACCCTAGATTAAAAGAGTGAAATTTAGTGCTAGTGGCAGTTGCATGTGTTTTTTCAACGTTTGGAATGTCGACGCATCTGATACCCCAGAAACTACATCACTTTCATTTATGGTCTTTTATTCCTTAGTCTTTTCAAGAAAGATTACTTTCTCTTTCGTAAATTCTTGATTTTCCTAAATACTGTATATTAAATTACCATAGCCTCTTTGTATTTATTATTAAATGTATATTGAATTTGTAAAATCTTGTGTAAAGAAAGAAAGTTTCTGTTGGATCTCAAAATGTCCGTCTTTGTGTGCTCCTCCCACTTTCATTCAGGATTTGAGGGCTTTGTTTGAATCCACAATTTTGATTCTGGAGTGCTTCTGCCCATTGCTGGATAAGCAGTAACTAACTCTTCTTAAGTTTTCATCACCAAATTTTCCTAAAATTATAAATTATTCACAAGCATGCATTCCTACCTGTTCACTTAAATAGGACGGATCAGTCCTACTTTTATTTATTTAGTTTTATTTTATCTGTACATTTCAATTCACTAATCTTCTTATGTACATTTACTTTTCTCTTTACTTTGGGAAATATATACTCCAAGCTTCTGCTTTGAAGCTGTGTAATAATGCTTTGTAGCTGCACCCTCAGGCACGTTTGTTTGCTGTTTGTAGCTGTTAATAATAATAATAAAATTAAAGCAATTTATCTTTATTAACAGTTTTTTATAGCGATCTGCTTCTGGGGTACTGAAGTATTTCTCAATGTGAATTGCAAATATCACGGTAAATAAGAAATAAAAGAAATCTAAAAGGGGAAAAAAAAAGAGCAGAAACATTCAGTATAAAAAAAATCCGTTATGGTAATGAACTTTGTGTATCCGTAACGCTAAATATGCTGCTATGATATCAGGCCATACTGATAAAAAAAAAATATATATATATATATTGTAATATTCTGTTTGGGTATAAATATAGGAAACTTTACAAGCGAAATCAGCAAACTTGTGACATTTTCGAGTGCAAAAAGAAATTTCTACTATTTATCCAGAAGTGTTCTGAAGAACAAACCTAATAAAATTTGATGTATATTCAACAGAAGTTGAATACAGCAGTCTAAGCAATGTTTACCAAACTTGAATAACATTCGTGGATCAAGTTATGGCCTTACATGGTTGTGATGCTGTTCACTGTTTTACGTAACGGCGACATTTCTCCAAAATGGGGAAACCTCTCCAGGGCCGGCATTTTGAAAAGAGACAAAGTGTCTTACATGTCATACGTTAGTTGTGAAGATATCGAGGAACCCTAATTGTAGATGGAAATTTCCATCTACAATGAGGAACCCTCACTGTAGGGGAAAAGGTTATTATCTGTGCCTGGTTACCTGGTTACCAGTACTTTCCCTCAACCCTTGTATATATTTAGAATCTGACTTATTATCAGTATATTCTATTATCTGGCACTTTATACAAAACGGGTAGAGAAATTTTAATAAAAAAAAAAAAAAAAAAAAAAAAAAAAAGCTTTTTTTTTTTTTTTTGCCAGTTTATCCACCAGATAGTAAAGAAGTTTCTGAAAACTGTCCATCAAAAAATAATAAATAATAATATCAGTCCCGAAGTGAAACTTTTTTTGGTATAGTTCGGTTCAGTTATATTTTTTGGGTTATATTTTAAGCGGGAGGAAGGGGATATATATATATATAGGCAATTTTTAACCGAATTTATTCAAATTCCTAATTATTTCAAGGTTATTTTAAAGTCGCATTTGCTTTTTCAGGATTTGGCCCAGGTATTAATTACGGAAAGTAGAGCATACAAAATAATACAACGTATATAAAGGAAAACGAAGAAATGGCTTCTTAATGTTTGCTTGAGGATTAAATAAGTAGCTTCCGTCGCATGGAGTGCCAGTGCGAAGATACCTTACAGTCTAGTGGTTTAGCGAATGTTTTGGATATTCCAGAACTGCATTATTTGCTATAGCATTACAGTATTACTGTATATTCAGTGATTTTTGGGTGCTTTCGCATATAGTACAATGGAATAATGTTATGAAATTTTATATTTGGCTGTTTTAGAAAGATCTCTTCGTCTATCCCAAACTTCATTAAAATAGGACAAACAAAAATCCAGCAATCATTATTATATATTGATAGCCTAGGTCATACATACGTATGACCTAGGCTGTCAATATATTGTAGCTGAAGCACTGGCTATTATGTTGCTACCATAACCTAATTGGAGGAATGAATGAGCAATATGGCGGATGCACAGAAAAGAAATGTTGTTGGGGTTAGCAGTGCACGTATGAAAGAGCTCGTTTTTTGCTATCAGTTTGCTGAATATATACATGCATCATGAATTATTACTATTTGCTTATTATATTAAGCGCTTCAGAAAGTGAAATAATGTGTTATATTTTAATCGTTATTAAAATCCAGAAGGAAATACGTAAAGTTCATAGAAAAAAAATTGGCTGCCTCCTACGATCTGAGATACAGGTTGCTATCTGTTTATTTTATTACAATACAGAAGATCCATGAAATACGTGTTGTGTTTCAATTTTTATTAAAAATTAATTAATCTGTAATTAATTGATTAATTATTTACTTTTTACTTCTTATTAATGACAAAGAGAACAAAGTAGATATTCGCAGTGCATTACGTAAATTCAGATGCGTTTGATTTTTTTAATTGAATTTTCATTTTCTCTGAAATTGAAATAGAAGTGACATAGAAATTAAAAATTAATAGAAGTGAAAAGTTAATAAATAATTAACTTGTTACAGTGAATTACTAATAATTAAGTAATAATATGTAGAAGTAATTGTTTTCACTTCATTACGCACGCACCTCCGATCTTATCATTCAACTTTTTTGTAATGCATATAATAGCAACTAATATTCATGTATTTTAAGTTTCTGTTTAAGTTTAAGTTTAAGTTTCTACAATTAATATAATAAGAAATTAATAATTCACGATTTATATATTTAGTAAACTGATAACAAAATACGAGCTCATCGTATTTATTCGCGCATAAATACGAGCGCATTTATGCGCGAATTGAGAACATTTTGTTTCTGTGCATCTGCCATGTTGTCTATTCATTCCTCTAATCAGGTCATAGGAACAAACATAAAAGCGTAGTGCTGCAACTGTAATATGCAATATGAGAGAGAGAGAGAGAGAGAGAGAGAGAGAGAGAGAGAGAGAGAGAGAGAGAGAGAATCTTTATTACCCTTCACGGCCATAAAGCCAGGGGCTTACAGTTTCCAACAGAGGCTTATCACAGAGGCTATCCAATATATGGATAGCCTCTGTGATAAGTGTGATAAAAAGAAAAAAAAATTATAATTGTCGGATTTCTGTACATTTTAATGAAATTTCGGATGTATTGACAAATATTTCTAAAAGAACCAAATATAAAATTTCGTGAAACTCCGTTTATTGGGAGTTGGGTAGTTCATGTGGACAGATACGGTAAAGACAACCGATGCTTTTTACATATACAGTATATGCGAAAGGGCCTGAAATGTAACGCACTGCGTACATTTCCTAACTTATTGAATTTTGATCCCTTTGGCTAAAAGGAATTGTAGAATATTCATGATGTAGAAAGGTTACTTTCCCTCTTTGAAAATTGCCTCTAATACCATAATAAAAGCTTTCATAAGAATTGGATTTAAAGTTGAGCTTTACCGTATATTCCAGTGTATATGTCTATTTCTACATTTTGCCTTGAAAATTTCTGCTTAATCGTATATTTTCCTTATTAGTTGAGTCCGCCCCCTCCCTTTTTTTTTTTTTTTTTTTTTTTGGAAGGCTTTCACATCTCGCGCACGTGGTGGTGTGTGTTACAATAAAATCTGCATTAAAAACGACTGTACTTTTTAATTCAGTTATTTTTGCTATGTTGTTCCTCATAAAAGTTTACAGCGTGACATTTTATTACACACTAAGTAAAGAAAGCGATAAGCATATATAGAACTTCCCTATTTAGAAGGGTAAGAAACCGAAATTCATAGGTTATGTGACATGTCTCTTACTGATACTATATGTGTACATGGGATGCTTTGATTATGTTAGTTTAAACACTATAATATATACTTGAATTACATTAGAACAGCCCTGTGCAACATTTACGAAAAGCAAATCAAGCCTATATTTTGAACGTAATGGAAGGATCATAGAGTATTGATGGCGATCCATTGACAGCGGAAACCACACATGGCGAAAGTTCAGCAACCATCACTAGATGGTAGTCAAAAAAATTATAATATGCTTATAAGAATTTTTGCATCAAATATTATTGCATCTATACGAAATAAGGCCAGCTAGCATTCACTTCGAAAATTGAAATATACACACACTGGCCAAAAAAATACGAACTTTTATTCAGTATCGAAGCTGTCCGTCCTTGTTTCGAATAACAGTAAGTGTGCGGCGCGGCGTGGATTCTATAAGTTGATTTAGTTCGTTTTAGTTCGTTGCTGAATAGTTCTTTCCAGCATATCCCATGCATTCTCAGCAGGATTGGCATGAGGTGAATGTGGGGGCTAGGGAAGATGGTAAATTCCATGTCATATTCTCCGAACCATTCTTGCACGATTCCTGTACGATGTACTGTTGCTTTGTCATCCATAAAAGTGGCCATCACCTTCGGGATAAAAGTATAACATTTCAGGGTATAGTAGAACTGATACAAAATTCGGGTAGTTCCTGGATGACATTCGACCTTCCACCGGTATCAGTGGACCAAGTCCGTGCCACCAAAACATTCCCCACACCATGATACCACCTCGAGATTCTTGGATTGTCTTAATGGTCCATCGCTTCGTGAGGTTCTCGCCACATTCTCTGCCTACCTTCAGTGTAAAACAAAGTGTATCGTGATCCGTCAGACCACATGACTTTCTTAAGTTGTTCCACTGTCAAATCACGACGTTATCAAAAAATTGCAAGCGAATTTTTCTGTTTTTCACTGAAACGAATGGCTTCCAAATAGCTAGGCGACTGCCAATACCCAATTTATTAAATTCTCTCTGCATGTATAGGTTGAAATAGGTCAATCCTGGACTTGGTTGAATTCAGATGCTGCACTAGATGACTTATTTTTTCGGTACGGTCCTCCTTGGAGAACGACGGCTTCGCTCTTGAAGTACTGTTTCTCTGACGCATTTGAGATGTGGAAAAACTGCTTGCTTTCCAGTCATTAAAAACCTTTGAGATGGATGCTTTTGAGAAACTAGTACTGTAATGTCTTTCGTTTCTTGAATCGTGGCTTCTGCTAAACGTGCACCCACTATAAGACCTTTCTCAGAGTCTAATAGATCACGCATTTTCACCATTCTGGCTTCAGATAACTGCAGTCGAACAGCCTGTACAGTCTTTATACTCAATGACGCAAAACATCATCACCCCACGCCACAGTTTTCTTTCCATCTGTATACATTTATTCACATTTATTTGCGTTTCTTCTGTCTGTGACTGTCTTAATACAGAGGTTCTTATTTCTGTGAGAGATTCTGTGACTGTCTTAATACAGAGGTTCTTATTTTTTTTGACCAAGTGTGTGTATTATGCTCGAATGTAAAGAGCTTAATATTGTAAACGTCGAACCTGTTAACTTCTTTCAGGAGAGTGTTTTCTAAATAAATAGCTAATTAACTTGTCAGCTATTTGAGACAGGCTTATGAAAAATTAATTATCTAGCTCTGAGTATTCGTATTGTATTTTATCCACTACTCACGCAAATAACAAAAATTTATCCGTCGTGGGCATTTTAATGCGGATATCCGCATCCGCGCAGACCTTTGTCTCTAGAAGCAACATTCTATTGCTTGTTGTCCGCTCATTTTCCGGTGCTGGCAGTCCACAATGTCGTTTATGCACGATAATGCTAAATTCTACTTCCGCTGAGTGACTGCAGACGCATTAGAGGAAGAGAGAGAAATTCCACTCTGGGATAGCATGCTCGGTCACCGGAGTTAAACCTTATCGAGCTCGTTTGGGACACTTTCTAACGATCCAGTTATCTACTAATCGATTTCTTTGCTGACCTTCAAATGACGTGGTCATTAATTTCTTAGATTATACTGTTTGGGGAAGGTCTGTCATATCCAACCGTGAAGGATACACAAAGCATTGATGCATAATGTTTGCTTTCTTAGTTTTCTTGTTCAGTTTTGGACCTGATCAATCATCTTGTTCCACACAGTTGTTTATAACAATAATGGAATACATTTTTTAGAATCACAGTTTTCATTCCAAGAGTTTTCATAATTTTGTCTTATGTTTCAACATTGCAACATATATTTCTTGATTTTTTTGAGTTGTTGGTGGTAGTGGTTTTATAACGCGTCACCATCTTAAGGCCATATTGCACCGACCTGCTACGTACGAATTCATGAATATGTGTTTAAGAGCAAATTTGCATGTTATGCAGAGTGACAAGCCCGGAATAACTCACGGGGAGAAGGATAGGAACTCTTCCAGTCTCCAACAGGATTAGAACCCAGACCCAGACCTTTTCAATCGATTTTTGTGTCCTGTATGTTTATTAGCATTCATGAAGCCGTCTTGTAACCAATTCTTCCTTTTTGTCACCCGTGTCTAAAAGACGCTATGTTCGCTGCATACCAAAGCGGGATACACCGATTCAGAACCAGTGTTTTAAACTACTAAGAATAGCTGATTCAGATTGCTAAGTAATTAATTCATTTGGAAATATCAAAATGAAGGAGTCAGTTTATTCAAAAGTGGAGGAAAACTCGCTGAACTGTGAGTTTTCCATATCTTCCAAGTAAAGAGTTCGTTTCCAAATGATTTCCTCATTTAACGATACCCGTTATAGAAATAGAATTTGCGTAACATTTTATGTGTTGCTTCCTGCTAGGAATAATATGAAGTAAGTTAAAAATCGTGATGATTTCCATTTAATTAATGTGGTCCTTTACGAGACTATAATAAAGAACATAGTGGATCCACCTGGCAGTTAACAAAATAGAAATTTTTCTGCCTTCAAAAGAAATAAAAGAATAACTTCCTCATTTTCTTTTTTTCTTTTTTTTTTTTTTTTTGAACTTACAGTTAAGAGGTCACGCACAATGAAAATTAAAAAAAAAAATCTCTGACATATTATAAAAAGGAGTGTTAATCAAACACTTTTTAATAATTTGAAGGTTTTAAAAATCCTTTCATAACCCCCATTCTTTAATCAAATAGTAGAAGTGTCAGAATTCTAGCAGTAAATAAGTCTCTTCTTCAGAAAAGAAACATATTACCTTCAATGTATCGATAACTGATTGAAAAGCTTCCAACAGCTGCGGCCCTCTACTTTTCTTTCTTTTTTTTTTTTTTCTTCTCCCCCTTCAAAACTATTGTGTTTCAATCGTCTCGAATGCTACACTTTAATTTGATTGTATTGTTGTAACAAGAAATCCTATTCTAGCTCTTTCGTTATTGTGTTGATAAAAGATACACTTGAACTTTTATTGGAAACTCTCTTGGTTCACTTACTTGCTATTTTAGCTTTTTTGCTCCTTTCCTCTTTGTTCCGGAAAGAAAGGAGTGTTTTACTCTGCCATTTATTGATATAAATTTCCTCTCACGCACTACGCAATCATAAGTTTTAAGAACATTGATTTCGTATCACATCTTAAAATAGAAAGTAAATAAGTCTCTATAAAACTAAAAGCACAAGTATGTATTCTTCCAGTGTGCACCTTTAACTATCGTCTTGTTCCGTATTATAATTCATGTTACAGTTTATAGACTTTTGACACACCATTACTACCATGAGCAGTGTACATTAATCATCTGAAACTTCTTCAGAGTCTCTTGCTTTTTTTTTTTTTTATCTCTCCTCCATTAACCATTACTTGCACGAATGCTTCTTTCAGACATTGGAATACTTTGCTGCATCTGTAACAGGTTTTAATCGTTTCTCTTCCATAGTGATGTTCTTAAATGAAAGAAAGTTTCTGAATAAAATATTCCGTATTCTCGAACCTCTTATACACTTTCATACTCACGTAGTTTCCCATTACGGAAGATATGAAGTAACATAGAGTTTCTTTGAGAAGCTGCTTCACGTGCCAAAACACTAGAGTTATTCAGCACTAAAAAAAAAAAAAAAAAGTTAACGTAATTGGAGGCGGAAGATAAACAAAATAAAAAAAAAAAAAGCGGATGATAAATAGTTTATCATTTCCTTTCTTAGATTTCAATTTCCTTGTTGTTATTAATATCAGCAATAAAAGGCATTTCCAGTTGTTGGAGTTTAAAAATAACAACAGCAACAACAAACCCTTATTTTTCTATATCTGTTTTCAGAAAATAAAGATGATCTTTTATTACGAAAGAAGGAGTTATTCGTTTTCAGAATTTAATTAATCGCTATAAAATTAGTCCATCATAAATCATCAAATACGTTATTATTATGAGTGATTGCATCACTATGTCTTCGAGGATAGCTCAGTAGATAATGCAGCCTCTCGCATAGTTGCCTCGGTCAATCGGCTTAGTTGCCTAGGTCAATTTTCTATCCAACTCACAATCGTTTTGCTATTTAATTCCAGTATTTTAAACACCAGTGAATATTCATTCCCTTACGAGCTGAAGCGTAAACTTCTGCAAGAAAATTCCTTAAATATTGTCTCAATTCAAGTTGTTGTTTGTTTGTTATTTGGTTTTTAGGAGCATTAACAATTAAGGCCATATTGCTCCGGGATATGCGGTGGTCATTCCCTGACCGTTCCGCATCCTCCGTATTTGGTGGTTACGGACTCGAACCCCGGTCTAATCAAGAAGCGTGTGCTACACACTGCTGTTCCTGCCCACCTGGCTCCGGAGGCGCCCTCAGTTCAAGTAAATTTTTTTTTTTTTTTTTTTTTTGTGTTAGAATTTTATATCCTTTCATCCTTGAGAGAGGAAGAAAAATTGCGTTATTATTACAGTAAATAAATAAATCATTCTTTACTGTAGACGAAAGTTTTCTTTAAAGTATAATTATATCAACATAATTATCGTAAATTATCATTTCAGATAATTACGATATATGGACAAGGAGAAAGAGGCACGGTCTTCAGGTCATGGCCTACACTAACAAAAGTAGAAGTAGTGATTACTCTTTGGTGTGACGGGGAATGAACACTGGTTATAATCTATTCTGACTACAGGAATCTCAAATTATGACTCTATAGCATAAAAACGATGCATTTGATGAGTCAGGTTTAAACATTTTAATTTGTCCTGTGCTGTCAGAAGTTTGCCGAAGGAATTTTCTTTAATTAGGAATCACTGTTTACAATGGAGTGCAGATATGTATGTACTGGATGATTATGAACTGCCTTTTAAAATTCACAGTTATATATCTCTCTGCAGTCACTTGTAGTGATTTTAACATTTTTTGGTACTTCCTGTAGGATAAGCGCTGGAGATATTCGAAATCAAAAGTTATTTGGAGAGCATTTCAAAAAGCACATGCAATTTGCATATTAAATTCTGATAACATGTTATAACGGGCCAATTTCTGTGGTCCAAGGGAATGAAACACCTTCAAGATTCTCACATGAATCCTTCCTTAGCTCTACGGAGAAAACAGTATTTTGGATAAAAATGTGTACGAGTTGGTGGAAAATTTCAAAAGTGAGAAAAAATCCGTAAAAATTAGTGATGGACATAACCGATTATTGTATTATGATCTCTCGATTATGGCTATCATTAGTACAAATCGGTGAAAATGTTCAAAATTTAATTATTTGATGCATTGAAAACTGCTGTAAAACCGAGAGAACTTACTGAACAGGAGTATTCGATTAAGACCGGTTACACCGTCCAGCAACCTCATGTTCAACAAAACACAGGGATTACCGTAAATAATGTTTTACGAAATGTTAGGTATTAGTTGTGGGCCTGTATATACAATTGGCAGGCTCAGTGAGGAAGTATGTTATGTCTGTATTTGACTACATGATGTTCAAGTTTCCATTGAAAAATGTTCTTATAAATGCTAAAGTAGCACAAATTTCGTCAATTGGCAGTGCATCATTTTCAGTTTTGAAATTTTTTGTGGACAAATTTTTCGGCCGTTTTGGCTCAAAAACTTCCTGTTTTCCTCCTGCTTGCAAATGCTTAATCTCCAGTTTTTCGAAAGTAAAAAGTTTGCAGCTATGCTGTTCAGACTGTAATATCATTAATGTGCATTGACAATACCTGCATTAGTCAGAAGGAAAGGAGTGTCTGATACCGATTTGTATCACTTAAGTATTCTATAATAATGAACATTAGAATTCTTAGTGATTTGAAGCTGAAGGTTTAAAGATATATAATTCTTCATTTTGTATGCAGACATAATGTCCCTTGCATTTTTCTAAAGATTTTCAAAGATGTTTCTAAAGATTATTAGAGATGGAGCATGTTGATCTCGTTTCTGAAAATATAGTTGTTCTCTGCGGACGCTACAATTTCTAATTCTCCAAATCACCTGGCTGTAGCTGAATGACGATTTCAAGTACAGTGTAACCCATGCTACGTGTTCGAATCACAAATAACTGTGGTAATACTCGTGTAGTCTCTATCTTGTAAACTGCCAAGATGTACCTCATGTGGAGAGCACATCTTTGGTTAATCCATGAATTCTTTTGGACTTCATTGAATTAAGTCAGCTAACATTGGATTCTTCTTTCTGGTTGCATCTTCTTAAGTCTGAACTTCATCAATGTGCACTTTTTATAATCGATGGACTGATGGCGTTTTAGTGAGCTTCCTATCTAATGAGATTGTAGTTCCTGAGCGTCTTTTACTGGCCTGGAATAACTGGATCTGTGTTTTAAATATATGTATTATTTGTGTATTTATGTATATTGAATAAGTGGATTCATCAATGTCTTTATGTAAGGTGTTGAATGATATGGCGGGGATGCCAGTTTTTGGCAGGGAACGCCTAGTAAAAAAAATTAAAAAATATTTTAAAAAATATTAAAAAACTCTTCTAACGCTATATGGCCGTTCCTGAGTATAAACAGAAAATTTATTTATTTAAATATACACTATGTTTCCAAAAGTCACGAGACACTTGTAGTTATGAACACAACATATTTATTCAAAGAAATTAATATCGTCTTGGCATATCTTTGGTCGTAATGACTCTTTCAGCTTGTCGTGGAAGACTTGCTACTAATTTCTGATAGAAAGCATTTGTGAAAAGCGCCTACTTAGCCTTGTACTAATTTTACTATGCTGACCAATGTACTGTTCCATGTTTTTTTTTTTTTTTTTTTAAATGTCGCGTTCACACCCTTGCTTTGGAACAGGCGTTCACGTATTGGGAGAAGTAGGGCCACTTCCATAAAATTGCCGCATTGTACGGCGCGCAGAAGTGTCCAAAACTTTAGTGTAGGACGCAGTAATTATGGTTCCGTGAATTGCGAATGAACCTAATCAACGCCATGGGAAGCGTGGTTTGGGCTGGGTTGACCACGACGAACATTCCCCAGATCATGACACCTCCCCATCCCAGTCACAACTGGGACAATACACTCAGGTAGTATGCGCTATCCAGGCATCCTCTGTACGAAACGCATCCATTAGACTGGAATAGCATGTAACGTGACTCATTACCCCACATAACCAGTTTCATTTCATTCATGGGTCTTGCACTTGCACCATCCCATTGACGGTACGCACGTATTTTTGTTATCATATCAAAAGCTTGTGGGCTCCAACTCTTGCATGAAAATTCATTGCATGCGGCTCTCGTGAAAACACAAGTTCGTCTATGACCGTTCGCAGCTTGAGACTTAGATTTATGTGGAACAGGTCAGCAACCTTTCGGGGAAATTATGCAGAATTCATTATGATGCTGAAACAGACGTACCAAGTTCACTCCAGTCTTGGGTATTCTGCCAGTAGTTATTTCTTTAAATTTGGAGGGGGGGGTCGTGTGTAGGGAAGTTAGTTATTGCCAATTTCCAAAAAAATGGATGCGTGCAAGGTGACTGGGAGATTTTGAAATGCATTTTCAGGAAGGTTACTTTGAATTTAAATTGGTACATGGTACCCCTGAGGTCTTTGTGACGTTCGTAAAAATGCCTTATTGGAATAATTAAATGAAATTGCCTAGTGGTGTCATTTGGCATAGCCTCTCTGGTCTGTGCGGTCTTTGGCACCAGTGCCCTAGGTTGCCGACCTCTGTTCTAGGTTCTAGTAGTGAAATGAGCTAATCAACAGCTTCAGGCCCGTCGACTCGTGTCAGTGTTTCCATTTATCCGATCGTTTCTTGAGCTTCGGTTGGCTCGGCGCATTATAGTCTAAGATGCTGATGCGCCATAAAACGCTTATACAAACAAACTTGGGTTCGGTATTATCCGTGGACATTCATTTCTTTAGTACTTTATTTGCCACTTGTCGATTTGGGAATGTTAGTTCATGAGTAGTAGCACGCAGAGACATTTCCTTCTCATGATGTCAAATTATCATTCCCCTCTGAAATTGTGCTCGCTCTTCCCATGTACTCATCGCTCATACGTTTGAAATAGATTCTGGGCTAACCAGAATTCATTTCTAATCACCTTTATAGGTCAAAATACTTCGATATTTCATAGTGACACACCATTTCCTGCAATCAGAGGGTGTGCTCCATGACTTTTAATACTATATCATATATACATCCATGTCATTCCATGTAAGAAGAAAAGAAACCAGGGAAGTGTATCCCACCATGCGCAATTAATGCTCTTGCATTATTGGGACCAGCTGTGGCCTCGTGATAAGGTATAGATAAGGACTTTTTCGCTTCGCGGGTTTCAATCTGAATTGTGCCACAAATAAGCAGTCTGAGCTTTCGGCTAGTGAACTATCACAAGATTATTCAGTCCACCCTGCTATTTGGTGTGCTGTTTGATATGCAGCAGGTGCCACTCACCAGCTTCTTTCCCTCTGGTCAGTTTCAAATTAAGGACTGAGAAACCAGCCCCTTCAAAAGTTTATGACCTGATCGTTTATTCCTCTGAGGAGCACAAAAGTGCCTTTCAGGTACTAACGAGCCCCCAACCAGCAACCTACGTTCATATTTGAAACGATGTTTTAGAAAAATACAATGCTTGCACCTCTTACCTGTTTTTAAGGGAGGTTTATAAATAATTGGCGAGGTAGTTTTGGATCCAATACTGGTAACCAGAGAATTATATTCCTTTAAAGAGTGTGGTGAAGTAGGGGTTTTTTTTTTTTTTTTTTTTTGAAGCTGCATATAAGATTTAGAAAGAATGAAAGATACTCGTAGCAAGAAATTCTTGTGGGTATCTTTGAGTCTTGTGGTTATGCTATAGTCATAAAAATTTTATAAGTAAGCTTACTAGTTTCGGTGTAAAAATTGGGTCATATCGCCATGTAAATCATGATTATCATATTACTTCAGGCGTTACATTTTTAGCAAAGCCGATTCTGGCAGGTGTTACCTACTCATTCACAGCAATAAAAATTCAATTCGAATGCCCTTGGGGGGGGGGGGGGGAACGGCAACGTGTAAATTACAGGAAACAGCACCAGATGCAAACTTGCAGCACTTATCTCTAGAAATAAGGATATTAGAACAGAACTAACCAGAGATAAACTAGTGAGTACTTAAACATTTAATTAGAAGGTAGTCTGTGTCCTTGACATAGATATTACCAAATCACAGGCACGTTTCTAGAAGATAATTTGATACTAGAGAGCTATTACGTGCTCGATAATTCCTATATTCTATTATATTATGAATCAACAGGGCTTACCTTTATTTTTTGATATAGGAAGCTTCTTTTCCAACTCTCCTTGTCCAACTCGCTAATACTTCATGGGGAAGGCGATGTCAATTTTGCAAAACATTGTCATAAAGTTAGATTTTGGAGGTCTAAACGGGCTAATAATTAAGGATCGGTTTTACATTTTGGTCCTGTGGCTGGAATTTTGAGTTAAATTTAGGGGTCTAATAATTTGGTAAGGGGCGGGGGTGGGGGTAGGGGTTGGGGTTATTCTCTACATTCCTTAAGTTGGACTAGAACTTTTCGGGGCATCATGTTCACAGGAAGAGAGTTACTCACAATTAATCCGAAACTTTTTTTCTTTTTTTCTTTCCTTATGTTGTAGTATTTGTTCTTCACGCATGCGTATAAGTGACCAATCGTCGGACAATAGGAATGGCCTACGGATATTGATTGAAGTTTCATGTAGTTTCATCTCTAAGGTTTCTGCAATGAGTAGTTTGTAGTAGTTGTGTTGAATATTTATAATTTTTGTTTCCGTAAAGCCGAAAGTATGTCTTTCATTTATTGCGTGGAACGAAAGTTCCGATGCATTTGAACGACCCGCCCGCACCGAGGCTTCGTGTTGTTTTGCTCGAAGCTGTGCCACTCCCATGGTGGATCCTACGTAGACAGCGTCACAATTTTTGCATGGTATACTGTATACGAGGTCATGCTGTGATTGGAATGTGCTGTTTGAAGGCCGATTTCTGAAGAATGTGTATAGTTTGTTCATGGGTTTTGCTATGATTTTCATGTCGGTTCCCTTGCATATTTGGTTAAGTTTATTGTACCAGTGCTCGATATATGGGATGGTGATGAAATATATTTTTTTGGTCTTGTCGGATTTTTTTGCTATGTTTGTTGCGAGGTTGTTGTTATTTATTTTATCACGGGCTATTTTTTTGACTTTGTTTATATAGGTTAGAGGGTAACCCCTATTTGAGAATCTTCTTGTTAGTTCATTTATTTCAGTGGTTAGAGAAATCTGGGTGGAAGAATATTTATAGGCATTTTGAAATTGGTTCAGCATGACCGATTTTTTGTATGGTTGGGGGTGGTAACTGTGGAAATGTAGAAGCATCCCTTTATTAGTGGGTTTTCTGTATATGCTGAAATTTAGTTTTTGGTCTAATCTGTGTATGGTAAAATTAAGGAAATTTATGGAGTGGGATTCTGCTTCAGTTTCTAATTCAAATTTTAGTCTCTGATGGATGTTATTAAAAACCTGTAGAATATTGTTTATGGTCGAATGGTCTGTGATGATTAGGATGTCGTCCAAGATATCTTCCGTAATATGTAATCTGTGGTATAAATGGATCAAGATGGATCTTTTCTAATTTGTCTAAGTCTTTCCTTATGTTGTAGTATTTGTTCTTCACTATTTGTTCTAGAAGATAATATAATGTGCACAAGTAAGCGTGAACCTTTCAACTCCTGAATCTGATTGCTTATCTAATTTATATAAAGCGCGCATTTTATGTTTTTCTTAATTATGGGCCCAAAATGTTTTCCCAAGTTACAGAATTACAAGAGCTTAATTAACCTCAAACCACTCTTCTCTTGCACTTTCTAATAGTGCTCAGCTCATTTAGCAGTTCTGACCAAACTTCCGATTAAAACATACACTGAAAAAAAAAAAAAAAATTAAACCCATTTGCAGCATTTTTGTATAATTCAGTAGCTACTCAAGTAGTATTCATAAAAATTCAGACTATACGCATGTAACTTTGAAAGCAACCTTACAATAGATCTTGAGGTTCATTTTATTAACATAATTCCATTATATTGTAAACTCCAAAAATATCCTCAAGTTGGAAAATCAGAATAAAACTTTATCTATTATCACAGCAAAATATAAATGCAATTATCTTAAAAGTATATTTAATATACTCGTATTATTAAACTACTTTATAATTAAGTATTTCCTAAATATGCTCGTTCTGGCTTGCTTGCTCGTTCTGCAACTGATTGCCAAAAGCAAGGGATAAACTATACTGAAAAATAGTAGTTTAAATCTTAACTAGGTTTTACGTAGTCAAAGTTGCTTATACCGATGTCTCAACCTTTTGGTGGTGCTTCTGCATTTTACTAATATAATATTAAAATTAGATCACATTTATATGCAAATAACACTCGCCTTCTTTTTAAGAACATCTGCTTCAGCTTTTATAAATTTTAGCTTTACCACTCTATGCGAACACTGTCTTTTATTCCTTAAAGGGAAAGAAATCATCTCTGTTGATCCTGCACCAGCGATATATTGCCTATCAAGGATATAAAAAGATCCGGTGTTCTTTTAGGAAGGTGAAATGCTTTTTGACAGTATTTAATCATTAGCCATTCAGGGAATTGAACAGAAGTCCTTTTAAATTAGCAACTTCATGTTTTGCTCTCACCCTACCTAGAACTGCTGGCACTTTGATATGATTTATGGTTTATTTTCAGTCTCGAAGATACTTTGAAGATATTTCTAGCATTTGGGAGACTAAGTTATAGCTGGAAATCCCATCACACACATCCCATTGGAAAGTAATAACGTAATCATGAAGTCCGTGACTATGAAAATAGCTGCCTCCATGCGCGAAGCAAAATTTGATACCGAGGAAAACCGTTGCCATACATAGGCCCACTCAGATTCATTTAAACTCATTTCCATGGGTCAGCGCTATTCACAGACAGATGAAACTTTTCTACTTTTCAGAACGTGATAGTCCCTACTATGGGTATTGCAATAGAGTCAAATATTTTAACCCAAAGTTGTCTCAAGTGGAGTTGGAAATACGATAAAATTGACGCATATATTTCTACGGCATTAATTCGAAATTTTTCTATTAGTTTTTTTTTTCCCCCTAAATTTGCTATTTTCGCATAATTGGAAAAATTCAAATAAACTTAGCAAGTTTTGACATTTATATACAATAAAACAGCACCATTACATAAAATTAGTAAAAAAATAAAATGTTTTCTGCCCAGTCACATTTTAAAGGGCAGAAAATTTAAAGGGCAGATTACAACTGGAAAATGTGACTGGGCAGAAAACATTTTACTTTTTTTAATAATTTTATGTAATGGTGCTGTTTAAAAGTTTCAAATGTTGAAATACTATTTGATTCATTAGTGAGTCAATAAAAGAAACAATTATTTAGCTTTATGATTTATGTTTCAGTTTAGGTTTTCTATCGTTATAAATGTAGATAACAGCGAACGTTGGGGTTTATCTGCAAAAGTGTTATCAGAATTTTTAATTCTGCAAGTTTGAGTAAACTGTGGATCGTTAAGAATGGCAGACTGTCATAGCCAAATTTCCACTTCATTTCTCACTACCTTTATTGGTTATGGGCGCTTAAGCTGAATACAGTTAAAAAAAAAAAAAATTGTATTTTTTTTTTTTTTTTTTTTGTTAGGACAGTAATTTTTCACTTCCAGTAACTAACGCTTTTCCAAATGCTCTATTTTAATTAACGCTGTAAATAAGTAGCTATGGCATCATATTCCCAAAACAAAAATCTCTACCGCGAACTTCCTTCCATAACTACCATTTATTCAAACCACCAAGTTTCTTCCAGTTTTTTGTCTTCTTAATTTATCAAGTTTTCTGGCCTTAGTTGCAGCGTTAATCATTCACTCAGTCTTGTCGTTGCACCTTTGCTTCTTTTTCTTTCTTTCTTACTTACTTTTACGTGGCTTATATTTCTTTGATTCTTCTTCTTTCCCATTTTTTTGTCTTTTGTCCTTTCGGAACTGTAATGCCATTAACACAGCCATTGTTAATCATATTTTTAATCATCACATTCCCAGCATCTTTTTATTCTTCTTACTTTCCTAATTAGTTTCTTATGGTTACTTCTTGCTTCGTTATATTTTGAGTTATTGTACTGAAGCCATTTGTTACACACTGATGCACTGAAAGGATGTCTGATATTATAATACTCATTATCTCACGAACCATTTTCTTTACCAGTTTAATTTTTACCATTAATAATTTCCACGTTTTAAATTATGGTCTTCAGTTTTGTTCTAATTTGGCAAAACTCTGATTTTCATTGTCTACCTTAATTTTCTTTTTCTTTTCTTTTTTTTTTTTTTAATTTTTATTTTAATACAGTGCTATTTTTGTTTGACTCTCTTTTCTTCTAGGCAGATTTTTCCATTCTCTCTGTGATTTATTGACGTACCTGTTTCTTTCATCACTGTTATCTACCAGATGTGCACGCTTCCTGGGCATGTTTTGTGACCAAATAGTCAGTTATCGATCCATTCGCATCTCCATCTCTATTTACATGCACTTCAATTTGATTCGTAATGGATGGTTTTCTAAATCCGAAGAATTTTTCAAGTTTTCGAGATATATAGAAAACTTGTGAAATATATTTCTTAGCATTCGAAATCAGCACAACTCTTTGCAAATTCCGCTCAATTTCAGCATCTGTCCATAAACTTATTTTGAAATTTTCTACTTCTTGTCAGTGAACGTTGGTTTTTGCTTGTTTCGTCTTCATATTTTACCAAATTTATGCGCATAAACATTAGATTTCTCGGTTGAGATGTTATTTTCTCTACAAATTCCAACATTTTCAAGTATCGAAATATGTTACAACGAGCGAGTACTCTATGATCACGTCATCATCTTAGGCTGCTTTGAAAAGCCTTCGTCCTGTCGGTTGTAGAGTGAAGAAATTCTAGGTGAAAAAAGGATGGGGTGAAGTAATGTACTCTCAGAAAGGTTGATTCTTTCTGTAAGAGAAAAGAAATAAAAATTGGATGATCGCAAACTTCTGTATCTTTTTTTTTTTTTTTTTTTTTTTTTTTTTGAAGCGTGTACTAGTATATAAGTGTTGTATTACTTCCCAGTCCTGCTAATTTAGAAATCTCACAAATATAAAATATAGGCGCGAGACCAAAATTTCACGGAAGTACTTCATATTTGACACGTATCTAGAGACATAAGAAATGTGACAGAAATGCGAGAAGTTTACACCACTATCCACTTCAGTTCACTGATGCTAATGCATTATGTTAGCTTCTTAGTTTCCTTCTTTTTATCTTATTTTTTTAATTCAGGGTTTTTGCACAAAAACGAAAGAGAAAAACCTCTTAAAATTATAAACATTTTTCATATTACATGATTTACTAATATATGATCTTTCATCAACATAAAACAGGGGTCTCAAATGCGCAGGCGCCGTGCAGTTTTCTCACCGATTTTATTCTAATTATAGAATACGTCTGGATCAGTGATCCAAAAAAAAAAAAAAAAAAAATAGTTAAGTTTAAATACATGAATAATCGGCAGAAAATACATTATTCGAAAGCACTACAACTGGCAGCCAATTTCGAATCCTCGCTTTGCTGTCTAGAAGTAAACTAGCATTCGGAAAATTGAAATAAAACTAAGCCTCAGCGGACACAAAAAGAGATTGTTCCATTATATAAATAAAATATCTACTCGCAGATTTTTTGAAAAAACAGAATAACTCATACAGAAAACCATGTTCCTAGAGGAAAAACAACATAAAGAAAACTCATAGAGAAAAACAACAGTCACGATTGAAGAGGCATTTAAGAATTCTCCGAAAGGATTCAAACCCACACCTCTCCAATTGAAAATTACATAATTTACACTTATACAACAAAATTTATTATTATTTTGATTTTTTTTTGGAAAGGGAAAAGAAAAATACTAGTTTTTGTAATTTCATATTTACTGATATCAGAAATTTTTTTGGTAAGAATAGTCTTCTTAACGAGCTTTTTATTTTTAAGTTCGTTTGAGAGAGACAATATTTGATAATATGGTTATATGATTTGAGATTTAATTAAGATTTGATTCTTATTATGTAATGAGATTTACATACTTGACTTAAGTAAAACTAACTTCTTAATGATTAAGAGCTTAATGAGTTAATTTTACTGTAAAATTTATAGTTTGAGATCAATATACATTGATTATTATTAGTTCTTGCCAACAAAGAATTTTTCGAGTAAAATCGGTTAAGAAATTTTTCAGTAAATGTTTAAATTGAACCTTTTGGTTTGGAAATTTTTATAAATCGAACCCTTTCTTGGTGTAATTTCAGTCCCCATAAATAATTGTGACAATTCAGAAACAGAATGTTCCTATCCTTTACAAAATCTATAAAATTATCTACTGCGCTGAGTGGGGGAGGATGTCAAATATTTAAAGAGAAATTTGGATTTAAAGTAGTCTGTAATACCTGAAATCTTTTTAATGATGCATAAACACAAAAATTAAACTCGACTAACTTGTGCTGATGTATACGCGTGTGTGTATGTGTGTGCGCGAGCGTGTGTGTGTTGTAGGAGCTACCATTGCATTTGTTTTTGTGATCCAAAATAATTTCTCCGTTCCTTCAGCTAGGGTGACAAACGCCTTGCATCCCTGAATGTTCAGTTCTGTAAACTATAGCAGCTATCTGCTTTCCCGACGTAGGTCACGAAGCTAACACTGATTTGTGTACGGTATAATGCAATTTGGTCCTGAGCCCTGTCTCTTTCGTTCATAGCTGAACATCCTTCTACTTTCCTAATGAGTTGGATAAGGTGATGGATCAGGCTAATATTTCTTTCATGTCTTACATACAATGTTTGGATTACGCAAACATCGTAACAGCAGGAGTCGGCTTCAGGTAGTCTGGTCGGATGCGAGAAATCTTTGTTAATGAACAAATGACAATGCATCCTGCCTCTTTCTTTTCTCTTGTGTTCACCAGAACCAGGCTTAATAATTAATTTGTGGATATCATTACATGGGTTTTAGGCTTAACGAAGTATGCAGTCTGTTAATCTGTTAAAGCATGTGGCTTCTTTCGCCTCCATTGTTTTTTTTTTTTTTTTTTTTTTGACGACTCTTTTTGTTGTATATAAGGGCAAATAACTTACTGACTATCTACCTAAGCTCGAGCAATTAGCCTATTAGGAAAGAACGGGAATTATTAAGATAAATAAAGATTAACGATTTGTCTTAACTTAAATGAGGAATACGGAAAAGCATTATAAATATTCTTATTATTACGAAATACAGTACTGAATCGTTTTAGGATCATGAGAGATATTTAGGTGAGGCAAAATTTTTAACCTTTAAGTATCGCGTATTATACATTATCCTTCAAAAAGTATGTGGGCACCCCTATTTTCATAGTCATTTGACTTTCCCATATAAACAGGTGACTCTGCCAGATATAATAAGGAACACATATGAACTACAGAAGTTAGTGGTTCTCGTCGTGGCATGCAGAGCCAAGATGAATGACTTCGAGAGGGGTGTTTTTGCCGGATGTCACATTGCTCACAGCGTACATACATCCAGAGTCGGCCTTTAGTATTGTCATGAACTGTGACTGTACTGCTACCATGAACAACGTAAAAGAAGACCACGAAAGCATATTGCACGTGACTGACGACTACTCGGACATTCCTCTGAAGCATCAACCAGGAGTTTAAGGCTTCAATAGGGGTTGAGGTCTTTATGAATACACTACGTGCGGAGCCCCGCCTCCTCGATTTTCAGCGGAGACCTACGACGCCTAAGTCAATCATCACCAACCGCAATCAATTGTCTCGCCTTGCGTGGTACAACGAATACTGTAACTTGCCTATACAACGGTGGAAATCGGTTCTATAGAGTGACGAATCTTGCTACACCCTATATTCTGATCAGATGGGCGAGTGTGGAGTGTGTTTGGAGAACGTCTGCTGCCGGAATTTCCTGTGCCAACAGTGAAGTGCGGTGGGTAGGGTTATGATGTGACGCTGTTTATTATGGTATGACCTTTGGTGATTGTGCTCGGAAAGATGAACTCAGACCACCGTCTTACCATTTTGGATCCCATTTTGCGGGTCCAGAGACCCATATTTGTTTCAACAGGATAATACTCCATACTTTATTGCCACTGCTGCTCGAAATGGTTCATGGATATAAATGTACAAAAGCTGGAATGGCCAATGCAGGGTTCCGATTTTAATGCTATGAAACACGTATGAGACGAACTGGGACGTCGGATAAGGGCCAGATCAACGTATCCCACATCGGTAGCCCAAGTGGTCACTGTTCTGCAGAAGGAATGGAAGTCTATGTTCTGCTGTAATCTATCGTTCTTTGGTAAAAGCCTACCGAAAAAGAAGGAATATGTCAGCGGAAATCGGGGATTGACAAGCTGTTGAAGTGAGTGGCATGACGTCAGTGTAAAACCGGCGTGTCTTCGGATACGCGTTGGAAGGTATGTATAATTTATACATACCTTAAATATACATTTAAGGTATGTATATTTCAGCGTTGTACATCCTTGTTGGTGGGTGGGGGTGAAACTGAAATACATAAAATAAATCATATAAGTCATGTTTAAGTAATTATAAAGAGCTTAGGAAGAAATGAAGAAATGAAAATTTCGCCTATTTTCTGTACTAAACTACCACTTTTTATTTAAAAGATTGTTCTTAGAAAGGAACTTTGTATGAATTAAAATTTAAGAGAAACTTTTCTAGTAATATCCGATGTCAAGTGTTCAAATTTTTCTTGTTGTTAGTACTACTTGAAGTCCATACCGCATATACTTCTCGATCTTTAAAAATTCTCCACCTTCTATCCTACCTCTCTATATACAATTACGTACTCATTTCTTCCTTCCGCATCCACAAAATCTCTCGGTGCTTCCATTGTAAATGAGTTTGCGAATTACTAACAGGATCTTCGTTTCTAAGCTGAGGAAATTAAATCTTTCAAGGCAGTACTTGAAATGTTTCAGAACAAAAAGGGTGTAATCTATAACGTTCTTTCCAAATAACACCACAAAACAGGACTAATTACTTTCTTTCCACATGCTAGATATTGACAGGATGTTTAAAAAACAGCTCGTCTAGGCAAACAAAAGGCCGCGAATCCCGAAACAATGATGCCTCAGCTCTTCAAAGCTTTGCGAGAGAAGTTACAATTGTTTCTGCTTGTTACCAAAGTTCCTGGGTGGTGCATGATAATAGGATTTTATCAGTTGATCTCTCTTTCCTTGTGTTCTGCCGACGAATCAAGCTACCAGAACACGTAAAACTTGCTTAGCAGTGGGTAAAGTCATTAGAGTTGTGCTTAGGAACAGAAAAATTGGACTTGGGTTGTATTCTTTTGATACACACTCGAGCTGATATTAATCGATATGGATTATTATATGCACGTTGCTAGTTTATCTCGAGACCGTCTACTGCTGGAAAAAGAAATCACTCGTCCTTGTCTACACGCAGGCACAAATTACGATGTGACAATTGAGCTGTCCTTGCTTCTCGAGCGGTTGCACTGGGATTTTACGCAATAAGCATTAATTACCGTACTCTAAACTTGTCAAACATTAGTAATTGATTAAATTTTGAGTCTTGTTCCTTTATTTGACCTGAATAAGCACATTACAAATCTCAGGACATAAAGAAGAAAACCTGGCGAGAAATAATTTTGAAGCAAAAGCACTTTGATTAGCGTCTTTACTGTATTTATTCTTAACGTTGCATATGTTCAGTATTCATTGAAAAAAAAAAAAAAAAAATTTTTTTTTTTCCTTTTTATTCTTCTTAGGAGTTCACCAATACCATAATAACACGATGATGTCAGACAAAAAAGTAAAATCGGGTTGTTATTTACAATTTAATGTTCTCTAATTAGCTTGCTTGTTGTATTCCATAAAATTAAATAGGATGTATACCACAACCGCAAAATATTTGAGAAAATTAACACCAGTACTCAATACAGAATTGTTTCCAGAAGACATAGATTTTTTAGTGCTCATTCTCGTTTTTGCTCTCAATTAAATTTTGGATGATATTCGTTCAGATTTTTCATTAATGGGTAATTTACTGTTCTCGTTAAAATTCATGCTTCGGCTGTTAAAATTGCTAATATACATTAATGAAAATGTGGGGAAAAAACCCTCTTATTAATATTGCGTGAAGGTAGACAATATTTAGATTTCTGGATATGAGACTTCCTTTGTACTATAACGAAATAAATATATGCTTTTTTGTGTGTGTGGGGGGTTGAATAATTAAAAAAGTTGTTTAACTTGCTCTTAAATGAAAAAATATGTAATATATGTCCCTATTTCTCATTTATTCTAGAGTATGATTGTTTCAGCAATTTGGCTGTATCTTTCTTAAAATTAACCATAGCAGATATTAAGTCTATGAGCATTATATATATATACTGTATATATATATAGGAATTATATCTAATGACAATTATATTTAAATATTAAATTTAAATGAGGGAGAAAATTAATTTTCACTAACTTTCGCTAATTTTCTCCAGTATTCTCTAATTCTCCAACTTTCTCTAAAAGTCTCTAATCTTCTTTAAATTTACATTAATTTTGTTGTTTTTATATGTATCTATGTTATATATTTATGTATAAGGCTGTCCATACCAGGGCTAGGTTTATATATAACTAGCGGGTAGGTTGGGGTCACTACAAACCTGATGCTCCCAAGTAGTACCATAATTTTAAAAAGTAATAATGTATAAATAAGTTAAGTATATATATATAGACAGACAGATTTTCTCTACGGATGATCTCTGCAGTTACAGTTAATCTGATATGCAGAATTTTTTCTTCAAGGAGTAGAATTTTTTGTCCGGTAATATTTTCGTCCAGACATCAGAGTACAATACACGCTATGTATAGACCTTACACTAATGCTGCATTCTAATCAACCAAAGCCAAGCCAGCCTTGTGCACTGGACGCCTAACATGACAGCTATCTCTGCAAAATGTGGATGGATTTTTTTTTTTTTTTCTGTGTGCTCGTGTCTAGTGTCCTGTTTCCTCAAATTTAGTAATCATTTTTCTCAGGCCTTCGCAGCTATCGGACACCTCATCACAAAGTTCTCAGGTTTCGATTCTCTTTCACTGATTGGGTTGCAGTGCTTTGGTTCGAACGAAACAGCTTTACAAGGCAGCACACTTCCTTTTAATTCAGAAGATAGGATTACCTTGCGGAGCAACAAGCACTACTAATGAATACAGACAGATAACCTCTCTTTTATTTCTGCAAATCCACTTTAAAATGTGATGCAGAATTTGTTAATTTACGTATCTTTATAAGCTTTTGTCCCTGGTAGTGTTACTAAACCTTTAGAAAGATTTTTATACTTTTCCACATCCATTGAAATATGCAGATTGTAATGGGGTGCAACTATTAGTTCGGTCTACAGAAGCCCCTAAATAAGCAACTTAAATTATGGATCGCGTAATTTAAGTTGATTATTTATTAATATTATCTTAAAATTTAGGTTGTTCAAAGAATTCTTAATCTTTTAAGATGGCGAGTTAGTAAACAAGGCGAATTTCAGTACTCTTCCAAACCGATTTATTCTAGTTTTACATATCTAACACAATTTTCTTGTGGGATTGTTTCCTACTTTTACCGTTATTCCAGAACTAGCAAACTTCAACTCTAAGGTTTGGCCTTGTTTGGTATATATGCTATTTATAGAATTTGATTAGTACACCTTGAAAAGTTACAAACTACTTACATTTTATTGAATATTTTAAATTTCAAAGAATATCGTTAGGTGGAATAAAAATGTTCAGTATTTAAGTGTGGTATATAGTTTTATTAATGTAGTAAATGTGCCTTATTAAAAGCGCGTGATTACAAATAAGGTCCGAAGTATCTTTAGATAAAATTTTTTAAATCTTCCAGTAGGGGTTTTTTTTCATCACTCATGCTTTGCACTTCCACTTCGCTTGAGAGTTATCCTGGTAATTCAGAATTTCTTTGCAGCACTCTTTACCGCTAGACCTTTATTTACAGCTGTGATATCGTTTTTGATCTATCCATGAACGACTGACGTATTCTTGATTGATTCATCTTGTACGTAATGAAAACAAAATACGGATAATTCAAATTTGAACAATCATATCTTAGAAAATACCCTTAAATATAAATTTTATTTTTACAAGGGGACATGTACCAATATCATTCCGGGCCTTGTTTGAGAGCTTTCTCCGAATAAGTCCCAGGTAAACATTGTAGCTAAGAGGAAAATTGAGATTTTCCCACAGTTTTTCCCCCTCACTATATTGCTGCTTATATTTTTTAAAATTTGTTTATAACTTATGGTAAAAGAATATGTAAGTTATACATAGTAATATATGTAGATATATTAACCTTTAATGTAGATAACTTACCATTTATCGCGAATATGAACAAAACAGCGTTCTGATCTAAAACGATTCCTTTGTTACAGAAATCAAACCATACACTCCCCACTCGCGAGCAAAACATGCGCTAATAACTGTTTACTAGTAGATGATTAAACGCCACTGACACCTATTGGCCAACATGCGTGCTTCTTATGGAATCAATGGTGGGCATTGTTAAACAGCCAAACTTTCTTTAGCTCACTGTCCTTATTTGTAAAGAATATAGACAATTGTGTACTTAAATTTGTATATCTACATTATCCTACAACACAGTATTTCTCATCTACTTCTGTTCCCGTACGTCAGGCTATTTCCCATAAATTTGGAAAGGCGCACGTTCTAACACTGTCCATGACGTGAGGAACTTACTGATGCAGTACCTTGTCAAGCTGGACCGAGATAGTCAATTTCAGGCGCAGGATTTTCTCTTGTCTTCTCCTGAAAATAGACAAACCAGCTTTAGATCATCTTTGGTCCGTATACTGTGTGGTACTACACTTAAGGTGGTAGAAAATGAAAAAGACCTGGGAGTAATTGTGCAGGCAGATATGAAGTTTTCTGAGCAGTGCAGACAGGCTGCCAGGGCAGGTCATGGGATTTTGTCAATGATATATAGGAATTTTGCTAGCAGGGAAAAGGAGGTGATTATCCCTCTGTATAAGGCAATGGTCAGGCCACGGCTTGAGTACTGCGTACAGGTCTGGAGGCCTCATTTTAGGAAGGATGTAGATTTACTTGAGCGTGTACAGAGAAGGGCAACAAGATTGGTGAGGGGAATGAAGGGATCCTCTTACCAAGAGCGGCTTAAGTTCTGCAAATTGCAGTGGCTGGGACTAGGCACCTGCGTGGTGATCTGATTGAGGTGTATAAGGCCTTGAATGGGTTGAGCACGCTGAATTCTGATGGTATCCTTCCACTTGTTCAGATTACGAACCTAAGGGGGCATAAATTCAAATTAAGAAAGGACAGATGTAGAATAGATGTGCGGAAATTTGCCTTTAGCCAGCGGGTGGTTAATTGCTGGAACAAACTTCCATCTGTCGTTGTGGAAGTTGATAGGTTGAATAAATTTAAGGAGGAACTGGACAGGCATTTGGAGGGAATGGTGTGATTTTTTTTTTTTTTTTTTTGGCTGATGCTGCATAAGCTCATACATTTGCTTTCTTGCATCACATGCCACTACTACTACTACTGTTCAGAGGGTGAAACATAAACACTGACGTTTCATTGACGGTAATGATGCAAAGCAGCTAAGTCTCACTACAGGTGTTCTCAAAGTGATTCCCAGGTCTGTCAGGTCATCTCCGCTGATGAGAATATCAATCATTATGGTCAGAAAAATTCTCAAATTAACTAACCAAACGAACTGTTTTTCAAATAATATCGTTAATGATTTGCAACAAAAATAGTTTTTAGGGCCACATCTCTCTCTCTCTCTCTCTCTCTCTCTCTCTCTCTCTCTCTCTCTCTCTCTCTCTCTCTCTCTAATCATTCTCTCTCTAATTCTATTAGGTCACCCTGCAAGTGATTAAGTAGCTCCTAGTATGGTTATCATAAATCTCCACATCATTATTCATTTATTAAGATTTTTCTTTAAAGAATGTATTTATTTCTTAATGTAAAAAAAAAAAAAAAACTCCTCCTTTCTACCCCACACTATAAATGATTCTGTGTTCAGCAGTTATCGTACTTGTAGCTTTAATGTTTTTGTCGTGGGTAGGGTTTAGACAAGTTTCCAGACTCAAAGTTCTGCTTGTAGCCGTAAGCTTAAATTTTTAGGCCATTAAGTAGCGACTTAAGATATATCCGTACTGCAGTCATAATAGAATAATTGGGACATTGGTAATTAGGTAATGATAGTACTTAGGTAATGACATAATTATCTAATGATATATGATAATTAGGGCATTGTGCTTCTCTAAGTCTGGAGATGTACTTTAAAGATAATACATTTTTATCTATCCTTGACAGCGCTGAAAAAGTTTAATCTTGAAGTGGGTGGTCCTGCATTGTCCAGAAGGATACCATAATGGTTCACCTTACGTAGTTACAAAAAAAAAAAAAAAAAAAAAGAGGGTTTTTTGTTTGTTCATTTGACGGAACGCCTAGATATGCGAATGCTTCGTTGGAACATGAGTACAGTATACTAAACTGAGGATAAGTGCAATCAAGGCCGCGAAGCATGCATTGCGTGCTTCGCAGTATGAAATGAATACATAATTTAGGTAAACAGAGTCACTGGTACTTTTTTCAAATTCAGGCCAGTGTGGTAAGTATTCAAACTCCCTGAAATGAAAGAAAGCGAAGCGTATAATTCGCTTTCTTTCATTTCAGAGAGAAAGTGAAGCGTATAATTCTTGTGGTGTTGTGGGCTCTACAAACCATGTTTTTGTAGATTAGTGTTGATCTGTAAAAACAAGTCAGAAAGTTCAAAAATTGTACGATGCGCCAAAGTAACTTTGCGCCCACAGCACAGAGTTTCATCTGATTCGTACAGAAGTTGGCATTCTTTTCTGTAGCATACAGCAACAAAAGGGTTTTTCCTGAAACAATGATTCTACCATTTCTTTACAGTTCTAAATTTCATAAGCGGTAGCCCAGAAAAAATCCGTTCATCTGAGCTCCTTCAGATGAATGCATGGAACATTGGGAGCCTCCGTAGCCAGGTGGGCAGGAGCAGCAGTGCGTAGCGCACACTTCTTGATTAGACCGAACCGGGGTTCGAGCCCGTGACCACCAAATACGGAGGATGCGGAAAGGTCAGGGAATGACCACCGCATATCCCTGGAGCAATATGGCCTTAGTTGCTAATGCTCCTAAAAATCAAATAACAACAACAACAACAGCATGCAACATTGAAAATGCCAACAGAAAGATTTTCCATTGCATTGAAAATTTCAACAAAAATATTTCTCATTGCTGCTGAGTTCTTTCAATAAAAGAAAAACAACTTTCATTTAATTTTGTTCCATGCTCTCTTAAACGCCTAGCAAATGATGAGACACGGTAATTACCTGAAGTCGAAATTCCATACAGTTTACGACTTCTTTTTTATTCACTAATGTAAAATGTAAAAATGAGTATTTGATTTACAAAATGTTCCCCCCCCCCTTCTGAAAACAGAAAATTGTCAATCCTTATAGTAGTTGAGACTCTCTTCCAGAACTTCACACAGCAATCAAGAATAATTGCTGCAGGTAAAGGTAACTTCTCTGGATGAAAATTAGGGCAATCGTAATGGAGCGCCCCTCACAATAAAGCAGGGAAGTCCTTTGCAGTGTTCATTGTGTCACGTGGAGAAGCGACAGTTTTATTGCAACTGAATACACGTGCCTTTCAGTAGGGAAAATATAATAACTTTTGTAGCCACTAAACTGTTCTTGCCTGGCTCCGTAACTTGTATTATACGCTGTAAATTTAAAAACAAATTACAATAGGAGTCGTTTTCATCTTGGAATATGTTGTTTTACGTCGATCACTGCCAGCGTTTACTTGTCAGCAAAAATTTCCTCAGTTGTAAGTGATGAAACTCCATTAGTTGTCAGAGCACGAACGGATGGAAGGATGGCTTACCGAGACTGAACATTAAGCAGATTTATGGGCATTCCGGTTTTAAAAATTTCCTCTAGATTCGAAACGACACACCCGCACCATGGGCGCTCTTCGGCCATCTTTCTCTATCTCTTTAACGTTGCCGAGGTATCACCTTCATACATAGTACTTCACTTATGCCATTTCTGGCTGATTTATATTCGGCCTGATTCTCGCTTTCAGCACTCGCTGCCAGTTGGCGTTCGTCGATAAAGTGTAGTCGTTACACTGTAATTTCTCTCTCTTTTTTTCTATATCTTTTTTCGTCAATACGCTCCTCCTGAAAAAAAAAAAAAAAACTGTGTTTTGGATACGTGCATGCACCGGAGAATTTTGCTGTTTTTCCCCGAGTTGTAAAACTTCGAAGTTTAAAGTTTACCAGAAGGCCGAAAACTATTCGATCCTCTTTCGTCAGTCAGTCTTCGTATTCCGCATTCCGATCTGAATAAGTTACGGAAGTTACGTTTATCTTTTAAAAGGAAAAATGTCGTCTGTATGATATGGGTCTTTCCAAACTTGCAAATGCTGCGCGTTCATTATAGACCTTGGAAAGTTTGGGTTAGGCCTGTACCTCTAAAGTTTGCTGATTCTTGGATAAGAATATAGCGTATACTTGTATGTGTCTAACAGTCCTACCTACAGAGAAATCGATGAACGATGACAGTCTTAGGACAGAAATTCGCCGATACTTTTTACGAGCTGCACAGGAATACCGCTTTCGAATTTGTATCTGTGGTATCAACAAGTTTCCAACAATAATTCATTCCACTTCAGTTTCTTAAGTTGGATACAGCGTATAGTATTGTGATAAAGGCAACTGACTTAAAGTATAATTAAAATATTTTGACTGTCTTTCAAAACTTAGGCTTGAGAGACTACCTATTGAATTTAGTAGCTATGAAATTTATTCATTAACATGAAGCATGTACAAGTTGTGAACAAGTTCATTCATTATTCAATTCCTGAGTACGTATTTCTTTATATATTACCACACGACGAAAAGTGTGTCGGTAGTGGTAGGGTTTTAGGAGTTTGAGTTTGATTTGGGTTTTATTGGCGCATTAGCAACTTAGGCTATAATGCGCCAAGGGTTTTAGGAGCATCAGCGACTAAGGCCATATTGCTCCGTATATACTGTGTGTAAATTGCGTATTCTGAGGTCAATTTTCTGTTTACTGGACGAAAAGCCCGAGTTTCCGGAGATAAAAACCATGCTACCCTCGCCTGAGACCGACTAACTCACTCACGTTTTGAAAAAGGCCCATGAAAATTCCTCCCATCATCGACGGGGCTCGAACTCAGGTCGTTTCCACCCGGAAAAGACCTGAGTTGAAATGTAGCGGTGACCTGAAGATCACCGCCATATTGGAAAAACTTTCCTAAGAATGCGAGTACAAAAAAAAACAAAAATAAAAATAAAATAAATAAATAAATAATTTAAATAACATAAATAAGTAACATGATGGTAATTTAGATGACAATGGTTGTATTCGAGATACTAAAAGAAAATACCTATTAGGGACGCTGTTGCTGAATATACAAGGATGCTTTGAGGTGTTCAGTTTACAAAGACACCGATTCTTGTTAAAAGATTCATAGTTCATTATTTCGTAATGATCTGCAAATTTTTTAGATAAAACAGATTGGTAGTATTTCTGATTATATTGCTTTACAATGCAAATTATCGATAGCTCATTACGAATTAATGCTGATTTCTAATGTAAATATAGCTTATCATAAAATTCTATCTTCAGATTCAAATTACTGCTAAATGAGTCATATCTTTTTTTTCACACGCAACTAAAGGCTGTCATAACATTAACCATTTTCATCCGAATCTTAAACAGAGTACAGTATAAATTTTCTATTTATACTCCTGTATAGCCATGTAGGATCAAGGTTCACAATATAAAGAGAATACAAGAACATAACCGTTTTAGCAGTCACGTGAGCTTGAACTACAGTCAACTCGAACGCATATACATACTACTGTACCCTCGTGATTAACCACTCGGCTACTTTACTTTTACCTACTGATCATACTTATCAGTAGAGGCTTGAATACTTCTGTTGATGAGGAATTAGTGCTCGAATTTTTAAAACTGTGTTCAAAGCGTTCCGGTTGTTAAACCTCACAAAAAAGGTTCCGAAATGTTAAGATAGCAATTGTCGATTACAAGTATGAGTGCACTCATAATTAATCGTGGCGTCATCCGAACTTTAAAAGCCATGCAGATTGTTGTATAACATTTGCATGTTGAATAAGCTTGTGACAAAAAATATATTTAACCTTAATTTAATTGCCAGATGTTAGCATTCTGGCTGTTAATTTTTTCAATAATATAAAAATATAATATTGATAGCATAACATAAGTTATATAAAAATCGTACTTCTTAAAAATTGTTAAAATTGTTTCATGAACGAATCGCACATACTAAAAACTGCGAACACTACTACAAGTGCTCTCATATATGTTCATCGTGGAGTTGTGGAAACATTCTGCGCGTGCGCAGTATCGCTTTCATTCTGTGTGATGTGTGCTCGCCAGGTGTGGCGTGGTTTACGAAGCGCGGTTTTCACTGATAAGTTGAGGTCATCCCGTTCGTTTTAACGCTAGAGAGAAATATAGACTTGCTGTTACCAATGTGTGAGAACTTGGCAACGCGTTTACATGTTAGTAAAATAATGTGTGTGGAAGCTTTTACATTTAAATGTAAATGACACTATTAAAGGCTATAAAGAATAATATTAGCAGTTTACAATGTTCTGGTGGAGATGATCCTCAGTACAAACTGGCACTGGTGCTTGAAAATCTGGAACATGATTGTTATTTCTGAAAAAATGTGAAAATCGAAGTCCCACATTTTTAGCTGATTTTTAACTAATGCAGGCACAAAATATTGAAAGCGAAACTTTTCCTTAAGTAGAACCAACACTAAGATATAAATGCTGGGGATTTCCCAATAATACAGATATTGGGGTGTTCTGGCTTATAACTTTAAGTACTCCTAATGTTTACAAGCAATAGTTGGGATCAAAACGAAAAGAAAATTTCATGCACCTACACTACTGTGCATCTTTTCTTTCGATTTTTCTGCGTATCAATTGTCCGAACCTTCTTGTAAACGTTAATATAGATGTACTATGGCTTGAAATGCGAAAATCTCGAAGATTTTAACATTGTTTTATAGCAGAGTATTCTAAGAAGCCATTTTGGCTTTTCTTTATTCTAGAACAGTAGTTGAATAAAAATTTTCGCATACTGGGTTTTCTGGTAAGCCGCGCGTCTTTTCATGCGTTTCACAGCTCTGCTGTTTATTGCAATAAAACAATGAATGCTTCTATCAGTGACTGAGGTAACAAAGTGGGAATAGTTTTATGCTCACGCCACACTTCAGGAGATCAAGGGAAACGTCTCTAAAACGGATCATAAGGATTAAAAAGGAAATTTGATGTAAATACTCAAGGGTGAATTCTACATACCTTCCTCTCTCTCTCTCTGACGAGTCGTAAACCATGCATGAAAACATCTGCATCATAAAATATCCAAACTTTTAATGAGCATCGTTATAAAAGTAACTTTGTAGCACATAAATGCTGTATAACTACGCTAATCGCTGCACGCTACTGTGTTTGGAGTTTATACAAGTATAAATACGACAGCATTTGAATTGTTGCAGCATATATATACACGGAACGTAACATGTTATGTTAAATATTTGATACATAATTCCAGAAATTGTTATAAAGACATTCTGCAAAATGTTCCAGGGAATCCAGTTCAGCATTGCAATTGCTGTATGCGATACTGTCTCCCTGTCAGTGCACGCGTTCTTTTGAATAGTTCATTTATCAACGCATTGCTCGCTTGTACAAGTATTATCGTAAAAAAAGTATATTTGATCTGTAGTAACTGAAAAAAAAAAAAAAAGAAAGAAAATACATCTTTTCCCATCATGTGAAATCATCAGTATGCAATAACTTCATAAAATACTGCTCGTACAATGTAAGTTTTGTATAAAGTCATAAAATAAGTTTCTGAAACCAAAATTCTGAAACTAAAATAAAAGGTGCATAAGGTTTAAGGTGATCCATATGCACCTTTAAAATAAAAACTATACAAGCCTCTCTTGAGACAAAATAAATCCGTTTCGAGTGGGACTTGCATGATTTTTATTTTTCGAAACCAGTTGAACATGTAATAATAACATTAAAAAAGAGCGCAGTTAATTTCTAATCCTTACCACTTTGTAATTTGGTATCTTTCAAGGACAATCTCATTTAAAATTACATAAGAAATTATAGCTCCGCTAGGATTATTAATTTAGCCATCGATGGTGCGTTGCGTGAAATTAGTAATGTACCTAATCGAATAATTTCCACGATTCGAATACTTCGAATGAAGTGATTGAATGATTTGCGTTAATCAAAATAATCGAATGATTTATTATATTCGATTATGATCTCTGTTATACCCATCACTATGAGAAGTTATGTATCATTATACGTCCCCATCTCCATTGCTCAAAGTAACCTGGATAACCTGAAAGAATAAGCTGAAATAACTCAAAAATAACCTGAATGTTATTTTTTAAAATGGCCTGAAACCACATGAACATCTCATGAGTTTATTACTAAAATTGTAATTCAGTTGCAGTAATAAAACTCTCAAATAGCAATATGTATAGCGCTAACTAAACCAATCTTTACAGTTTTATAAAATGGGTAAACACTTTTAAACCAGAAAATAGTTTTCTTTTTAAGAGTGCATCTGAAAACAGGTTCGTCTTATATAACGAAAAATACGGTAATTGTTTTGGTAGTCACTTGTTTTAGTACTAGCTGTTTTTAAGAGAAGTGCTCCTGTAGTGTTTAATATTTAGAATCCTAAAATGATTTACAGTGGTATTGATGTTCCTTTCTTTTCTCGGCTCGTATTATTTCTTCAATACGCTGGAGGTCGTTCTTCGTTTCAAAAGTGGAAAACATCCATAACTATCTGTTCGCTTCATACTCTGGAGTATGTTATAATCCTTGCGTGTTGAGAATGAAACTGCTTTCGTTGTGGTAGGAAAATATATTTTGGGTGACGAGAAATGATAACACCCTCGCTTTTATAACCAAAGATGCTAGACTCTACAAAGAATATGAATTTCTAGCCTGGTTTAAATCATAAAGAGCTTCGAGTTCAGTTACGGATCCATCCATCATGGGATAATTTGATCCGAGGCTCTCCACAGAGGAGAATGACATTTTCAACTTTTAGTTGCAACCGGAGTCGCGGCATAAATAAAAATAAAATAAAGCCAGCCGAGTTTATGTATACAGTACAGTACAGCGTGTTAGCATTTGTGATAAGTGTCAGGCTTATCCCTCTTCCCAAAGCAATGTCAGGACGATCTCTGCACACTTGAGGGAAGCGGAGGCAGATGGAAAGTGTTCGAAGTGATAATGACCGGCGAATAAAACTCGGAGCGTGTAGGAGAGGCTCTTTCCCTAAAAGTAAATAACAACTGCGTACGGAAGACACGTCCGACCTTTTCGTCTTTAGAAAGTTAACAGAGTCGTAATAGCGCTGTCCCGACGTGCACTTCATTCTCCGCAAATTAACGGATCGTGTCGTTGTACACAAAAACATCCGGTGGCGGGTTTTCATTTTCTCTTCTGTGCGTCACAGCGAACGTGTCATTACCAGCATTTCCTTCCGCTTCTCCGAATATTTCAATAGTGAGCTATGAGACCAGACCGTAATTAGAGGAAGGTGTCGTTTATTAGTGTACACTACTCCTGTATCTCCTTGGCGATGGGGACTTCCTACTACTTATGCGTCTGCTACCCAGTAATTTCGGTCCCACAGAAAGTGGGGACACTAATCAGCGGAATGCTGCTTATAATTTGCACACAGCGAAATTTAATTGTTCACCAGATGTTTCAATAATGGCCTCACCACCTGCAATTCATCATTATCGAAAAGGGGCACCGTAAAGCCGTCGAATGTCATAGTTTTTGGTGCAGAAAAATTAATGATGTTTCGCAGCGCGCCACTTCTTCTATTCAGTAGGAAGTCCTGTGTCCCACAGGATTCAGCCGTTATCTGAGGGTTGTCAGCTCCAGTCCACGCAGAAATTTCCTCAGATTGTTCGCTGCTTCACTTACCTGTGCTGTAATTAATGTGTGTCAGCCTCAGGAGGTATACACGAATTGGTGTCATTCGCTTGAAAATTTGACCTCCCCAGTGTACCGCTGAAATTTTAAAATGTTTAAGGTAATCCATATTCAAACATCCATTTAGTATTTCTTTCGAATATTTGGTCCTTATTTTTCGTCAAACGAAATCACAAGATATTTCACGAAATACATTTAACATCAAACTGATTTTATTATTTTGGAGTGGGATTCTTATCGAGATGGCGTTGTTATGATCATGATTTTGTCAAGTTGTAAGTCTCTATTTCAAGTACTATTGGAAGTTTAAATTGATACTATTTGAATAGCGCCTGAAATAATGCTTTGTTGATTATGAATTGGCCTGTCTTCCGTGACAGTTCAGTTATTTCACCACTTTTATTCGTTTGGAAAACTGGGTTCGAATCTCGTTGAAGACTGGACAAATGCTTAAGTTTCTTCTTCACAGGGCTTTACTTAGCCGATCTCCTGCGAGAAGTGTGTTTTTCTGCCCACATAATGTGCAGATCGACTCGTAATCACAAGAACAGACAGTATACGAGAAAAACACATTTAATACCAAATGAACTTGTGCACCATGACGAAACATCCAATTTGGTGGTCCGTGACCTATCAACCCAAGTAGTTGGTGCTTCAAGGGACCGCCAAAACAAACAATGATATGATTTTTATCTCAGATCACTGTTATACACTGCATTTTCAAAAGTAATTTGACACCTGCATGTTTAAACGAACCTTTTATTGATACAATGTTTATTTACGTGTTTGCCTACCTTTGGTCTTAGTTACATACTGTGGCCTCGTCGGCAGACTCCGGACCAACTTTTGATAACAGGAAGATCTGACCCGATCTAGACATATAAGTTCATCCCAAAGTGGGATTAAGATTGGAGCCATGGGCAGGCCAGTGAAGTTTTTGCACGCCTAAGGATCCAAACAAGGTCGCTGAGCGATATTACATGGTTCACTGTAAATTTGAAAAGGAAAAGGGACCTCTCTGTTCTGCTTCTACAGCGTGGGAAGAGCGGAATTTCCAAGAAAGTCAGTGTACCGCATGGCATTCCTTGTTCCAACAACGACCACTGGTCCAAGCCCAAAGCACGATAAACACAACCGCAAACAGTGACGTGACCGCACTTCACATTTGGGACGACACATTCTTGTAAATAACTTTCTCCAAGCATCCACCAGAACTAGACACGGCAATCAGATCGGAAAACCATGTACTGTCATTCGTCACTCCGTAACACAGCTTTCTAGCGCCCCAAGAACCAATTATGATGGGTCGTGCGCCAAGTCGACGTTGTGCATTGCGTGCAGTATGTTTAGTTTGTGTGCGGCATTTCTTTAAAATTGATGTTATGCAGTTCCGTGCGTATCATCCTTGTACTAGTATCAGTTCCTCTGGCCTACCCGAACTCTTGGTTGACTGTATTCAATGAAGGATGACAGGAGCTATATCACTCTTCTAAGGTCCTCCGGTCTGTTTCCTTCAATTTCTGCAGTCTATCGGAACGTTTCGATATCGATGGTTCGACTGTTGACGATCCTGCTCAGATAGCTGACAAACTGAACGAGTATTTTGTATCTACATTCACACATGAGGAATTCTTTTGGAAAGTGGAGACAGAAGCTTATTAAACTCTAACAGGGGGCTAAATGATTTTGTAATAACTGAGAGCAAAGTGAAGGAGAAATTGTTGAAGTTAAACATAAGAAAGGCACCTGGGGCGGATGGGGATCTATTCAGTTATATTAAATGAGGCTGTAAAGGAAGTAAGCAAACCCACAGACTGAAGATGCGCAGATATCCTCAATTCACAAAAGGGAGGGGGAGTCAAAAGGGTGACACGAGTAATTACAGATCTATTAGCTTAATTTCTGTTCAGGGGGAAATAATATAGTCACTGGTTAAAGAAGCATTGCAAGATCATCTAGACAAGACTGCAATAATAATTCAGACAGAGCATGACTTTGTTAAGGGGAAGTCTTTTCTGATCAATTTGATTGGATACTATGATGTGGTTACAAAGGAACTGAATACAAAAAATAATTTTGATATCATATACTTGAATTTCAGGAAAGCTTCTGATACTGTTGCACATGGAAGACTACTGTACAAATTGGGGCAGTATGGCATTAAGGGCAAGTTTCTACAACGGATAAAAGGATGGTTGAGTGGGAGAAGACAGAGTGGTAATCAATAGACACTGCTCTTCGTGAACTAATGTTCACGAAGAGCAGTCCCCCAGGGTTCGGTTTTGGGCTCGCTGTTGTTTTGTTTATATATCAATGATATTGATGAAAGTATATCAGGCTTAATGTCCAAATACGCAGATGATACAAAGGTTGCCAGGGTTGTTAATGACAGTAATGGTAGTGCGCTACTGTAACAGGATCTAGAAAAGTTGCGCAGATGGGCTGAGAAGTGTCAACTGAAGTTTAACATTGACAAATGGAAAGTATATAGGTAGAAGTAGCCCCAGAGAAACCTAGCAACTGTGTGGTACTACACTGATGGTATGGAAAAGGAGGTAATTATCCCTTTGTATAAGGCAATGGTCAGGCCACGCCTTGAGTACTGCTTACAGGTGTGGAGGCCTCATTTTAGGAAGGATGTAGAGTTGCTAGAACGAGTACGGAGAAGGGTAACTGGATTGGGTAACCTCTTACCAAGAAAGGCTTCTTAAGTCCTGCAAATTGCAGCGTCTGGAGACTAGGCACCTGCGAGGTGAGGTGTATAAGGCCTTGAATGGTTTGAGCAGGCTCAGCGCTGATGGGATTCTCCCTCTTGCTCAGATTACGAACCTGAGAGGGCATAAATTCAAATTGAGGAAAGACAGTTGTAGAATAGATGTGTGGATATATGCCTTTAGCCAGCGAGCTTTGGCCATCGTTGATCCGCTTACTTCTAGCGTTAACGCAGTTGCTGTTATATCCTTGACATGTGATTCAACTTTTTCCAAACTTCCATTTGGAACAAACTTCCGTCTGTCATTGTGGAAGTTGATAGCTTAAATAAATTCAAGAAAGAACTGGACAAACTTCTAGAGCGAATGGATGGGTGAAATGGGATTTTTTTTGGCCGATGTTGTATGAGTTTGCTTTCTTGCATCATATGCTTATACTAATGCTAATATTTCCCTGTTGTCTTAGCGCTACAACGTTTACATTTTGTGATTAAAACAAAAGGAATTAATCCGGAGTATTGCAGCTTTCTTTGCTGCATGCAGTCTTGTGTGTGTGTGTGTGTGTGTGTTTGTGTGTTAAGCACCAAAACAACTACTGCTATAAGTACATTCTGTCTGTAAATTTCGTATATTCTGTGGTCCGTTTGGTGAATCAAACTGACAAAAAGCCTAGTTTCTTTGAGACGAAATCCCATTCCGACCAACTAACTAACTCTGGCAGCTTATGAAAAAGCCGATAAAAGTTCTTTGCGTTATCAACAGGATTCGAATTTACACACGTTCTCCATCCATTGTGGGAGGACGACGATGATAACCACTGAGCTACAGCGAGGTCACAATGGTTCGAATAGTTTGATTGCTAATATGTCATTCTGTAATGACTTACCGTTGTAAATCGCCAAGCCCAACGTCTTAATCCATCGTTGATTTCGTTGACTGGCTTACTTTTAGCGTGAACGCAGTTGCTATTATACCTATCCGTCACATGCGATTCACCTTTTCCCAAATTTCCAGAGATGGCCGTATACTTTTGCCATTTTAATATGTGTTAAGTTTCACGAAACCACTAGATGATGGCCCGACAGTTACTGATGCAGTCAGGGAAATCCAATACAGATGGGGAAGAAGGCTGGCTTAGGAGACAAGTGTTGTGTGTTTAATTTGTTTTGTGGAAATCCGACATTTCTTCTGTTGTGATCATCATTCGCAAGCCACAGGGTATTGCGAAAGAAGAGGGGGGGGGAACTTCGGTTAATTTTTTTCCTATGACGTTCTTAATACATTTTCCATAAAGACAACGCGGTCGGCTGTTTGAATAGTTGCATTGCTGCTCAATCGGTATGAGTATCCACATTTTGTGTAGTGGTGTTTTAAAGCGCATCAGCATTTTGTACCTGCTTAAGGTACAGAGAATCGTGCTTTCGATAATAAAAATCCGTAAAAATAAAAATTTCATTTTTTCTTATTTCGTTTATTCAGTTACGGTAAACCTATTTGGCGCCTCTCTATCTCTTTACAGGTTGCATTACAGCAGTGACCATAACATTATAATCCCATTCCTTGCCATTTCGAAAGGATTATCAAGTTACTGTTGTAAAGATAGACTCGATTACCTGGACCTGAACATATAGAACAATTAAATTAACTTTTACTCGTGTGCACCATCCAAGTTGTGTCCCCGACGGCTTGTGCAGACAAGCATAAACGCAACATAATGAAGTTTACTTGTTCGTTTTGCGTGTTCCGCGTCATTTATTACGTAGTGAGAACTTTTCCTCTTTCCCTAAAGCGCAAGCGAAGCCTCTTGTTAACATTTCTTTTTCCATTGAACTTCGTTGTGTTCACGGCACTTTTACGAAACCTGTCTGTCAGGATTCAGAAAAATAAAATCATTTGATTACAGTTTAAGCCATTTTTCTTAAGCTAATAAAAGCCTCTGAACTCGAAGGTGTTTCTCTTGTTGTTCTTTCGTTTCCTCTATGCCCTTCTCAATACATTTCAGAACCCGTTAATTCTTTAGAAACAAATGTGCAATCAAAGCTGAATCAGAGACGACTTCTTTTACGTTTTTGTAACCCTTTGGATAGATGCAGACTACAAGCAACGTACGTTCAGTCCATTAACTTTCTTTGATTTTCTAGGTGAAATAACAGTTCTCAAGTAAAGAATATTTGTCCTTTTGTTTTGAAAAGAACTAACTTCTTCACTAATACGAATCATAATAGGCATGCCCATTCACAAGACTGCGTATAACTACTTCATTATAACCATATAAAAGTCTCTGCCAGTTGACTTTGAATTTCTTCAGTGTGATTAATGATTAAACATTTCATTAATCTTCTGTTCTTTCCTTATCTCACTCCTTTGTCGAATTGTAAAGAAAGGACACGTGATTCGTAGGAACTATCAATACATCACGTCTAAACCTTAAGAAAAAAAAAAAAAAGTTTTCAAGCGTATTTCTATCTTCATATCTATCACCATGGAATACGAAGAAAATAAAAGGTTTATTCTGCATGGGCTGTTAAAAGTTAGTCCTATCAACCTTCTTACAATCATGGATTATTTAATGCCTTTAGTTAATTATTTTCGCAGTTTATCCCACACACCATATTTTTCTCATAGAATTAATTGCGCTGCGATAATTCGGACTCTTGTAACATTTTTTTTTTTTTTTTTTTGTTGGCGCATCGGCTCTGTGGCCATAATGCACCTCCCAAAGTTTTTTTTGCATTTTACTGTGATCCCGAGGCGGGATTCGAACCCGCGCCCTTTGGGTTGCCACCAGGCTGGCACTTTACCCCCTATCTAGCCCGGTCGGCCTAAGAAGCTGATCAAGTCAGGCTTTCTTAGAGAATTACACTTTGCAAGTAACACTCAGATGCCCATGCGCGTTTGGTATTGTGTGTACATAACGTAACTCAAGGGGCACTATAGCCCCAGAAGCTTATGCGCCATTAAACCTCCATAACACGCACACACATACATAATGTATCTCAATAAATTTATTAATTTCCCTCTCTTATATAGTGATATGTGTTCCTATTTGTATAATGACAGGAACACAGTTTTGAAAAAATCGAAAAGATTGTTTGTAGATCTCTTCCATGGTACGAATTCTGAGCAGAAAGCTGGCTGAGGTCAATGTAGTATGACTGCTTCAGTTGAATGATTGATAACGACTTTGCTTTACAGTCGCAGTGGTAAGAGTTCAAAACCTGTCGTAGGTGTGTATTTTTATTTTTTTATATATGTTTTTTTTTCCTTTAATTTTAAGCCTCACTGGCTAGTAAAACTAAGAGAAGATGCTCTACAAAAACCAGGCCTAGATGGAATTTATAAAAAGGAATGTGACCTTAATTATGCGGGGAGACGGTTATAATAAATAGCGAATAAGTCAGAAATGCCCAATTTCCAAAATTAGACAAGAGAAATTTCAAGATAATTGGAAACGATATAGAAAGAATCAAAGAAATAAATTAAAGGAGTCTACTTTATTAGCACTTGCGTATCATCATCAGGTTTTTCCTTGGTGTTGATTCATTATAGGTCTTAGAAAAGATAGTTTGGAACGCGAATAAAAAATTTTAATAAAATTAAAATACAGTATATGAAAATATCATTTCACAAATAGGGAAAACACGATGCCCTCTCTCTATAAGGCGTTATATTTTTAAAGTTTATGACAATAATCGTACGTATTATTGGCCAGTGTCTCATTTAATTATTGCTATTTTAAATGCAGTAGTTTTGTAGAGAAAAATAATCCGATATTAAAAACATGATTTATGCTCCATTTTGGTTAGGCTTTGGCGTAACCCAAATCGAGCATAAATTATGAAGCCACTGTTTTACAAAGAATATCTCATTCCAAGAAGTAAGGATAGGTCCGAACTGCTCTGGAAACAGTAATTAAAGAGGGCTGGATTGCACCAGAGTCAGCTGCTCGACAATTCTAATTGTATATCCGAGCTTACTTGGTCGATCAGCTTCTTTAGTATAAGTAGGTGTGTTCAACAGTGGTATCCAGTCTTTTTTTTTTTTTTTTTTTTTTTTTTGATTTACCCCTTATAATTATATGATTATATATCACTTATCGCTTCGTTGCTAATGAATAACAGAGATCACCTGGGGATTATTATTAAAATAAGCTCTATTATACCACTCCTGAAATTTAGGTTATTTAGCCTTATTAACTAAATGTGCTATACAGTTATAGTACTGAATGAAGGAGACTTAGTCATTCAGCCAGCAGGAAGCTGTGAACAGTACAGCCAAGTATGGTCCAATGATGAGTTTCGACAAGGCTGACGAAACGTTAGCTAATTGTATAGTACATTTAGTCAGTAAGGCTAAATAAATTAACCTTTAATAACTCACGTGGTATAATAGTGGTTATTTAAACAGAAATTTTTCAATTTGATTATTTGTAACCACTGTTTTATTTTTAAAAATCCCGAATTTTACTAACACTCTAAGTGGGGGAATTTATTATTTATTATATCATTAAGCAAAGCATTTAATAAAATGTAATCCGAATTTGTTTCCTTCGTAAAAAAAATTTCAGCTTACATTTGCAGCAACGCAGAACTTTTTGGGCAGCAGGGACTCTGTATTTACACTGGACGAACTGACGCTTGGTTTCAGGTTTGAACAATGGAATCCATGTCTCATCCATCAGTATAATCCAGGAGAAGAAAGAACCATTCATTGAAGTATCTCGAGTGAGCATTGTTTCACACAAATTGACACGAATGTGTTTTTGTTCCTGGGAAAGCTACCCTGAAACCATCTAACTGACACTTTTCACATATCCAACAGAAATGCGTGTAGCTGTTGCAATTTCATCCATTGTCACTATCCAGTTGCACAAAATAATTTCCTCCACCCGGGGCAGATGTTGGCTCACAAAGTTGGCCTCTCAAAGTTCGAGGTGTTGGTTAACGATCTTTGTTCTTGCAACATTCCTGTTCTTCGCGAATCCTTAGCACCGAGCTACGCACATTTTTCACACCTAACGATGCCAATACAAACTTTCGACATTTCTCACAATGAATTTAAATAGAAGTTTTCCAGGTTAAATATAAATACCGGATAATTACACGTTATTCTTGATGATTAAAGACTGCTATTTTAAGTGTTACAAACATACTATGCGGTTTGCAGCGCTGCAATCGATGGCCATGTTGTCATCTTTTGACAACATTCTGTATTTCATGCTCTCATCGTTTGACAACATTCTGAACTACTTTCCTGCTATTTTTAAAGCAGTCTCGACACGATACTATACTTTAAATTTTTTTAATTCCGTTTTTAGACCATATAACTTGAACGCACCTCGTAATTTATTTTTATTGCGATAGAATTTCCTAATATGCAGTGATATTAAATATATAGTACGCTAAACAATGGATATTACAACCGACTTATCTCTGTATGCCGTATTTGCCATTTATTGTCTTGGAATTAGGGGATGTTCATTGATATAATCAGTGAATTTCATATATTTCCAGCTGGGAAGGTCATAAAATCTCAGGAACATCATATCGCAGTTTTTTCAAACTTTGTGTATTGAGGGGAGGGATGAATTTCCATCCACTTGGATTTCATCATATTGCATGTGGGTGTGTTATTGAAATTTTACTTGTCTATCTCATAGCACCGGTAGATAAATTGTAGGTTTATTTGTGGAGCGCTCAATCAGTGAAACCATGTACATGAGCTGATTATGGCATAAGGGAAGACAATATTAATGGTAGCAAGTTTTTACTGGCAGTTATTTATTCATCTTCTGAGGCATACCTTAATTGCCCACAAGATCCCCTGTTGTCCTCGTGAAATCGCGTCCTACTAATTTAATATTAAAAATTACAATTGCTTCTTACTAAGTAATAGTTACTTAGATTAATTTCTAAGTAATATATACACGCGGGTAATTCAAAAAATAAGCTACACTTGATCATTGTAGCCCAAGAGACATTTATTGAGACATATAACATTATGCAACAGAAAGCACATACCTTGCACTACTTTTCCGCATAGTTACCGAGTTGGTGTAAACGCTTCTCGGAACGTGTGACTAAACGTTCAATTCCCTGATGATAGAAATCCACTCCTTAGTCATTCATCCACCATAGAACTGTTGTTTGCACCTGCTGATCGTTTGCAAATCGTTGTCCCCCTAGATTTTCTTTCAGCTTGCAGAAAATTTGATAGTCATAAGGCGAAAGATCTGTACGGCGGATGTTACCTTACCTCCCATCCAAAACTTTGGAGCAAGTGTCGTGTTGTGCGTGCATTGTGTGCCGTGGCGTTGTCCTGAATGAGAACAACACCTTTGTTTAACTTTCCAGGCCTCTTGTTTTTTATGGCTGTCCGCAAAGACTGTAATGTTTGGCAGTATGAGGCAACATTAATTGTTGTGCCTTTTGTCATAAATTCCGTGTAAACTCCTCCACAGTCGAAAAACACAGTGGCCATGACCTTTCCTGCTGATGGTGCAACTTTGTGAATTTCTTCTGCACAGGCGATGTTGTATGTTTCCATTCCATAGATGCTCTCTTCGTTTCTGGGGTGAAATGGTGCACCCACGTTTCATCGTCAGTGATGATTCGTCGTAAGAAGTCATAGCCTTCCACAGAATAGCGTTGAAGGAAGGCAAAAAACGTTGACCTTTGTATTCGTCTGTCAGTGAACGAGGAACCCATCGTGCACACAATTTGCGATAGTCAAGTTGTTCACGGACGATGGAATGAACACTGCCTATCGAAATATCCAACTTCTTTGCCATTTCTGCGACTGTCAGTCTTCGATTATTGCGAATCATTTCATCAACCTACATCACGTTGTCTGTAGTGGTTGACGTTGATGGCCTTCCTTTTCGATCAGCATCCGTCAATTCTGTGCGACCACTTTCAAACTGCTGGCAGCGCTTCACTCTGGTTGGACGCGACATTGCATTTTCCCCATACACCGCCGTTATTTCACGATGAATCTCGGAAAAATTCAGACGTTTTGCCCACAAAAATCGTACTGTTCCGCGTACCTCGAACTTTGAGTAACGTTCTAGCTGACGTGCCATTATGAACGCTTGCTCCTACACAACTGTTACCGCTACGTCAACGAGACTCACCTACCAGGGGGAGCGCGATATGAACTTCATGCCGCGCAGGCACCACATTTGTTGCGTAATTATACCAAGAAATGGTGACAAGTGTAACTTATTTTTTGAATGCCCCTCGTGTGTGTGTATATATAGTATGTATGAGTAGAATTAATTTTTTTATTAATTACTTCTAATTTTATCATTATACAAAACATATACTGTATATATATATATATAGATCAGTATGAAATTTACGAAATATGATTAGGCAAACACAAGATAAAGGAATTCGGAATATTTGGATTTTATGAAAATGTGATTGACCAATTTTATAAAGTAAAGTAGGTGTTTTTCTATAAAACTACAAAAGAATTATTATATAGCGTACGGATAATTTGTTTCGTACAAAATTCTTAATTGTTTTAAATTGATAAAAATTTTCATTTTTTATTTTTATTATATCGAGATGTTTCGTTTTGCTTTATTGACTTTACTGGTTTCTTATTGCTTTTCAAATTTTCGAAATTCTGAATTCAGTAGTATTTTTTTTTTACTCATCCGCACCATTTTTTTTCAATAAAATACATTCTAAACGATTCCTGTGTAGTTTTAAAAAATCATTGACATATTTTCTTTTTCACTGACTTCTTCCATGTCATTGTCGTTTATGAAAAGCCGACAGTTCGTGACGGTTGCGTGGAGCCTTAAATCGACTGAATAATTTTTCTCTCTGTCTAGAGTCAGTCAACAAACTTTTTTTCGTTTTTATCTTAGTTGTTTCTCTTGCATCTATCAGAAAATGCAATGAGATGCGTCGAAGCTTTTTGAGAAAGAGGATTTCTAAGGTGGCACAGCAGATGTGACTTAGGTCTATTTGTGTGTGAATGGAAACTTATTAAAGTGATGTAATAAATTAGTCTTCGATGTGGGCTGCCCATTGAGAAATGCTGCTGCTCCTGAAGGAAATGCATTTTGTAAAACTGATGAAGATTATGAAATTAATCATAAATAGGTAGACGTGCGAACAGTATTCGACTGATTTTAGAAATATAATTCAAAACCTAAGAATGGACACGAAATTGATAATGATAATTCATGAACAGTTCTAGAAATACGTGACTGTTTCTTGCAGTTGCCCTGTTTCACTTCAGTTTTTCCTTTCTTCCATGCTTTTTATTCACTCTTTTACCATAAGATGTGGCTATCTCAAAAGTTGTTAATAAATATCTTTATTGCAGGCAGTGATTGGTTACATGATTGCCTGATGCAGTAATACCCACGACAGCGACAATGCTAGGGGTTTAACATTAAATAACTAATACAAGAAAAATTACTTAAAACATATATTAGGACATAAAACGTATAGTTACATATTTTACATATAAAATTAATATTAACATGTGAAATGAAGACACATGAAAAGCGATGAAAAGACGATGGCAGTCACTCGGTTGAAGACGAAAGCTGGTCCGTGATGATGCGTCTTCTGTACGATTTGTCCTCTATGAACTTTTTGTAGTCCACATCTATCTCCTGGACGTTGTGGGGAATCTTCATGGGCAGGAATCTCTCCCCTATTCTGAGCCTCCACGCCACAGACTGCAGAGAGGGGAGGGCTCTTAAGGGTTTTGGAAGTATCCTCCAATTGCACATCTGCCAAAAATTTCGCGTATTGACTTCACCCGCTATCATTTTAATTGACACAAGCAAGTGGAGGGTAAATATTCGTTCGAAGACTTTTCTGTAATTTAGAAGTTGGGTGATATCTGAAGTATGTATGAGTGGTGGCAGTTTATGCTTGAAGAGGACCCACGGAAGAAGCCAGTACTCATCAGATGCAATGGTTTTTAGCGTGGTTTTCGTTGCCGACGCCCAGATTTCTGACCCGTAGGTGATGGCTGGCTGCAGAAACCGGTATATGTATTGCAGCGTGTACTCAGGCTCTGTGACACAAAGGAGGTGTTGTTTGACAAGCCATCTTGCTCTGCAGACCTTGTTGTGAATGTCTGCAACATGGTGTTTGAAACTGAGTTTAGGGGCGAATATAACGCCGAGATCTTTGTGCTTGATGACTGCGGTGATTGGGCTTCCGTAGATTTTCAGGTTTAGTTGCGTTGGGTTTGATTTGAGGGAAAATACCATTTGTACAGATTTTTTTGGATTTATCTTAAGAGAAAACTGTGCCAAGTATGTAATCAGATTCTTAAGGCTGTTGATAATGGTTTCAGAATCAGGTCGGGTGGTCCCGTTGATCCGATAGAGGAGATTCAAGTCGTCTGCATAACTGATAAATTCTGTTTTCTGACACAGGAATGGGTGGATGGCAGCTGTAAAGAGGAGCCCTGAGAGAACTCCGCCGCAGGGTACACCTACGCAAACTTTCCTTGTGAAAGATTTTTTATTCACGGTCAAGTGAAAGACCCTGGTCGTAAGTAGCGACTTCAAGAATTCCAGTATATTGCCTTTTATCTGGTATCCATCCTCACAAAGTTGCAGGAGTGGCTGTAGGTCTATGCTGTCGAATGCAGACTGGATATCCAGATAAACAATTGCCATCTCAACCCTATCTTGTAGAGCCCCCAGAATGGTGTTGGTGGTTTGCAGTAGGTTGGTAATGGTGGGCCTGCGTTTCAAGGCATAGTGAATGTATGGCAGAACCTGATTGGTTAGGATGGGAAGAAGGCACTTCTCCATGACTTTGAAGAGACACGAGGCTTTCATTATTGGCTTGAATTGTGAAATTGATGTCGCTCCTTGTGTTTTGGGGATTGGTCGGACAATATATTGATTCCAGGCTGTCAGGAAACTTTGCGTTGTGAGGATTCTATTGAAGATACCTAGGAGTGCATCAATGATGAAAACACTAACGCTCTTAAGAATGAATTGTGGGACCCCATCGTATCCAGTGGTGGGCTATCATTGATGGCCTGGATAAGCTCTCTTTTTGTGATGATGATGGAAGCGAGGACATCTCGCTGACAACTGTTGTGAATGCTCTTAAGGTCTGACGCTGACTTTGGCTTAAATCTTGTGATGTTGTCTAACCATTCAATTGTATTAAGTTGTTGAGGTAATTCATCATGCCTTGCCTTAAAAGGTGCCTTCCCGATCTTGATTGTTTTGTCGATGTAGGCTTTAATGGCTTCAGATTTGCTTCTGTTGAACTGGGCACGGGCTCTTGAGTATGCAATTCTGTTTAGTGGGTCTGATTTTGCTTTCCATTTTGCATGTAGTCTTTGTTTATTCTGAAATTTAAGGCTGAGATCCTGGATCATGCTTTGCTTCGACAGGAGATTGAAACTGTTTTTGCCCCTGCAGTTCGAGCAATAGACTGCAGCCAGTAGGTAAGAAAGTGCAGCCCGAGCTGTGGATGACATTGGTTTAGGGCTTCCCAAGGAAAAATGGATGCTGCGAAGCAGCATTTCTCTGGATTCAGGAGAGAAGGGCTAATCACTGTATTCTTAACTGGTGCCTGAAGTTGCCAGGATGTCCTGGAAGTGATTGGAAGAATGAGGGCTACTTGTAGTTGGCTACTCTTCATGGTAGATGATATGAAGGCTGTTTCCGGTTGGCTGTCAACGGTGAGGGTGTCTGTTGCAAATATTAGGTCTAACAGGTTAGCACCTCTAGTAGGGGAAAAATTCTGGAGGGTCAGACCTACTGAAGCCAGATTAGAAGATAACAATTTGCGAAGACTGTGTTGGCCTGAGCTAATGTTAAAGTCTCCACACACTAGTAATGTTGCTTTAGGGTGGCATTGATTAATGATCCAGTTGGAGATCTCTTGTAAAGTGTTCTTTACTGTGGGAGGGGGGGAGGATGTAGACTGTGGCCTTGAATGCTGAGTGAGGCTCTTGCAGCTTCAAACAGTTTTGTTTTTATAGTGGCTGAGCTAGTCAGTGAGGTTTTTTTTGTGTTGAAGAGCATGCCTACACCACAACCAGTCGTCCGTTCCCTGGAAGCAAAAATGCCCGAGAAGCAAGTGGGTTGAGAGAATGCGAGGTCTTCTTCACTGGGGGACAGCCATGTCTCTGTGATACAAATGATGTCATACAACCTTGACAAGAGAAGAATTTCCATTGTCTGAAGTTTATTTCTCAGATTTCTAGTATTTTGATAGAAAATTGTGCACATTAAAGAAGTTTGGATGTATGCCCTTGTTGGAGCTCTGATGGCCTTCATCAATCGTCTATGGTTCGTTCTGGAGGTAGTTCTCACCTCAATCTTCATATGTCTTCCTGCAGGCGTTTGTGGTGGGTGATCATGTCTCTGGCAAGCAAGCTTCTATGAGAGTGTTTGAATCTTTAAGGTCCTGTTCAGTATAACCGGAATGTTCCTCCCCAAACTTAGACTTAATGGCGGGTCTGAATCAGGTTTTCCTTTCATTATTTGTGGTTTCAATACGTTGGGGATACCGCATCCAGGTAGAGGTATGCTTTGCAGTGTAGAAGTGTTTCACTAGTGCCCCTGCAGGCCAAGAAGATACAAGGCTGAGTAGTTTGTAGTTTGATTCTGCTGTAGTGATTTTGAATTATGCATAGTATGGTTGTTTGGTTGTGAGCCTGGTAACTTCTTGTGTCTATACCTAAGTCTTCATTCAAATATTGCTGATATATGCATGTTAAGCTGTTTAAAATAAATAAATACTAAATTTTTTGTTTATACTCCGGAATGACCACACGGTCAGAGAGTTCACAAAAGATAATAGAAGAAACAGTACCTTATTTAGCAGTTATGCAGGTTTGAACCAGTTGCTCAAAGTGCAATGTCCTCTGCAATTTTTTTTTGAAGTGAACGATTCAAAAGAACCAAGTGTTTGCATCAAGTTTTAAAACAGCTTTAGAAACATGACACTGCGAGCAAACTTTATCAAAAGCAGTAACGTTTGGGTAGTTTCAAGATTCAACACACATGACGCTGATCTGATTAACAGTTTGACCGAAAGTATTAACTCAATGTATTAACTTCCTAGGAGAGTACTTTAACGGGACATGATGTAATATTAATTAAAGTAAAAAAAAAAAAAAAAAACCTTAATTTTAAATATATTCTCAAAACGTTTGGGTAGCAGCTCTTACATTACAGGGCAATTTTATCTTGTATATATATGATTATTTCGTACTAGAGCATCGTAAGAGTATATCATCTTCAATAAAATTAATAAATGTTGGGCAAGACCACACAGATAAGAGGAGTTTATAATTGAAATTTTGAAAGAAACAATATCGGTAACTGTACTTAGCGATCATATGGTCTCCCAAAATGGCCATCTAAACGTGCACACATTAACTGGACCACTTGGCTACGTCAGGCCGAGTAAGTTTTTAAGTTTTATAGCACTTTTTGTATCGTCTTTTATATGTGATAAAATTTTGTATAAGGATCAAAATCAAATATTTTGATTAATGTATCATTTGAAAATTTTATTTAATATACCGTAAAACACGGTATTAATATAAAACGGTATTTAAGAAATCGTCCATATTATTATAATTTAGACAATTGTCAAAGTGATATTAATAAAAATTTAAATTTAAAATTTTAAAATGTGCATAGAGATTATGAGATAATTTTAAGGATATCAGGACATATGTATCTTGTGGTACATGATAATTTTACATTTAATCATTTGTGAATGAAATTATTGAGTTAATATGCGTGTATGATGATTTTCATGGTTTCATCCATATGCATTATAATAGGCACTAAAAATGCCTACAATGAAAATAAACAAATAAAGAAAAAGCAGTTGTCAGCACGAAATGCAAAGGCACTTCTCACTCAAAATGCTGGAGGTTTGATCTGTTGTGAAAATGGAAAAACTGGGGATGCACCATATGATGGAAAAACGGTGAGAACAATTCAAACTCATCCCCTCTGCGCGCGCGCGCGCGCACACACACACACACACACACACACACACACACACACTGAATTAACTTCGTAATTCGTAAAATTCAGATACAATATCGATTACTCTAATTTTACCAAAAAAAGTCATCACTTTTATTTATATTAAAGGTCACTACAAAGTAACGTGTTCATAGTCACAGATTAAGTTACATCTTCACCGCCCCTCTTCTTCCATCCAATAATCTCCAGAAATTCTACTGAAGGCCCTCGCGGGGTAGCAAGTGGATGTAATTACCGACTTGCAGGAAGCTTTACTTCTTTCTAAAGTAATGGACAATCAATTAACCGCCAACTCTTAAACTACCTAGAAACCTTCCGTCTGATCAACGATCGCCAGTATGGATTCCGTCAGTGTCGACCCACTGGTGATATTCTGGCTTAGGTTACCCATTTATGGACAAATTCAATGGAAATTTTCGGTGAAATACAAGCAGTTGCTCTTGTCATATCAAAAGCTTTCGATCGTGTTTGGCATAAAGGTCGTCTAAACAAGCTTCCATCTTATGGTTTGCCAACTGTTTTTTGTAATCGGTTATCCAGTTTTCTCTCTGATCGCTCACTGAGGGTGATGGTAGATGGCTCTCTGTCTTCTAACTTCTCCACTAATGCTGGTGACCCCCCCCAAGGTTCAGTTCTTTCCCCCACGCTTTTCCTCTTGTATATTAATGACTTCTTCCATTGACTGGAAATCCTCATAGTTTTGCCGATGATAGCCCATTGCATTCCACTTTCCATTTTGAGAAACCTTGTCCTGCTCAATCAGCTTCAACTTCTCGAAAATCTGCTACCAATTCCTTAAATGCCGATCTTCAGGTAATTCTCCAGTGGGACAAAGACAACTTAGTTGATTTCAATACTGCTAAAACTCAGTCTTGTCTTATATCTCACAAAAAGGACTCTTCTGCTCCTATGCTTATCTTTGGTGACACTCCGATTTCTAGGCAAAATGATATATCTCCTTTGGGGATTACCCTGACTTCTAATCTTTCTCTCTCTTAGCACAAGCACATTACAAATATTGCTTCCTCTGCATCTAAAAAAACTTGATTTTTTCTTTCGTCCTTGGCGTTACTTTTCTTCCAAACAGCTGTTCGCTCTGTACAAATTGCAAATCAGCCCTACCATGGAATATTGTTCCCACATCTGGGGTGGTGCCCCCAGAACTCTCAGGCTTCTGGATTCCATTCAGAAGAGGGCAGTTAGGTTAATTAATGACTTATCTCTAACAGTCTCTCCACTCGCTGTCTCATAGACGTACTGTTTCTGCTTCATGCCTTTTCTACAGATACTTCCATGGGCACTGTTCTTCTGAATTGGCTTTTATAATTCTCGCTCTTTTTCAAAACAGTCCGAACACGTGCCGCCACTAGCCAACATCCATTTACTGTCCAACTTCAAACTGACAGAACCAATTTTTCATCTTCCTCGTTTATTCATTCAGCTGCCGTTTTCTGGAACAGCCTTTCTTCATACGTATTTCTTGAAAATTACAATCTACAGAAGTTCAAATCCAATGTTAACAAATACCTTCTTTCATCATCTTCTCAACCTCCAACCCAAGCACGGTACTACTGGCTTGTAGCCGTGAAGTTACTGGGAGTTACTGGCTTGTAGCCGTGAAGGGTATTGTGTATGGCATGTGCGTTTTGTATGCAATAAAGAGTTCTACTATAGGTTTTAATACCTCTCATGTTTGGGTTTGCATTAAAAAAAATAAATTAATTTAAAAAAAATAAAGCTAGTGTTTGTTGAAGTTGTGTTTATTATTATTGTGCTCACTACGTTCAGTACCGGCATGGCCTAAATTATTTATTTAAATTACAATGTATGTGAAGTAAGATACAAAGATACAAGCGAGTTAACGTACATTTTCCAACTGAACAGGAACGAGCTTAAATATCATGAAGGGTAGATTAAATTCACTACTTGTTTTTATATCATATTTTGAGATTTCTTCCGAAATAATCCTTACACTTTTCCTGTCGCTATTAAAGTCAGAACAAAAAAAAAAAAAAAAAAAACCCGTTAATTATTGGATTACCTGAGTAATTAAGATTGCATGCCGTTTTTAGCAGCAAAAGCAAGAAACATTGTGACATTTTGGTTGCGTAAATCCGGATTTTTTTTTTTTTTTTTTTGGATGTAAATATCTGTTTGCTACTCACGATGATTAATAAATCTCAAATTTTCCTAATGGAATTCTAGCCTAATCTGCTCATAAAATACTTCGTGTAAATAAACTATTTGATTTAGATATGCTTTAATTATAGCAGTTGATCAAAATGTACTTAGTGACTATATTTGAAACATAATTGAATCCTTCCTTTGTAAGACTTGTCCTAAAGAAAATTCTGGCTTTGTAATGGTGTTTTTTTTTTTTTTTTTTTTTTTTGTATCTCTGAGTTACGTGTGTCACCTATGTCGAATTCTGTTCCCCGTAGCATTCAGTGATACAGCACTACAAAGGAAGCGGTAGCCCGCATATCCTTTTCCAGACAAGGAGGAAGACGTAGTAGTATACTTCAGAGTACAATCTAAACTGCCGGTTTTCTAAATGACTGGTGGCGGCAATTTGCAGATAATTATTTGCAATTATCCGGAAAATTGTTCACTTTACAGAAATTACTCCGTCAGATGAAAGGATGCTTGAGGCTTGTTGTATTTTAAAGTAGATAAGAATTTTTGTTCTTCTAATATACGGGTGTTTTATAATATGCGGGCCGTACCTTCAGGATATCGATTCATAACCTGAAAACGATGAAGGAAGTTGATATAAATATTTGTCTTATTTTGACCGGTTGCAGAGCTATGACTATATGAATTTTAAGAAATGGCTATGGAGTTTTCAATGGTAAAAAATAATAAAAAAAATAGCATTTTACTAGGTATGTGTGTGCTTATCCTTATCTATTATTTTATTATTTTTACCACTGAAAACTCCATAACCATTACTTTAAAATTCGAATAGCCATATTTTTATAACCGTTCAGAATCGAACAAATACTTATAGAAACTTTTTTTCTCTCTTTTTTTTAAGTTCTGAATCGATCTTGAAAGTACAGGTTATTTGTTTTGAAACGTCCTGTATTTAAAAAAAAAAAAAAAAAAAAATGATAGCAAATATTTAGTGCATGAGAAGAAATTCGGACAGAATACCCAAGGTTTTTAATACAGTTACAGATATATATAATTTATTTTTAGCTCTTTAAACGTGTAAGTCAATGTGAATAAAGTCAAAGGACTAGAGAGCAAATTACCATCTACCTTAAAATTGACATAAATGACGACACGTCTACGTTGATTTAGAAGGCAAATGTGCATTATTGGTAAAATTTCAAAGGATGAATCCCTCTTTTCCCACTACACACGGTTAATATGGATTTGAAGTGAGGCTTTTATCAAGAAATATAACACAGTTTACGATTCGGCCACGGTGATTGGAAACAGAAGAAAACTTTCTCTAAACAACTCTATCGTTGGCATTTGTGATCCATTCCAATAAAAAGTAGGGAAAAAAGAAAGAAAAAAAAAGCAGAATAGAAAAGAAAACAGACGTTCTTTCAAGGTGATGTTTTAAGGATCCCAGCAATACCACGATCGAAATTACGCAAAACAGGATGGTACGCCATGTGACTGAAAATCTAATCGCATTTATAAGTTCTTAGAAGTAACGAACTTCTTTTTTTAATCCCCATTTCCTTCTCACCCCCTTCCTCAGAATTTCCATCACACGAAGTTGATAAACACCGCACTTAAGAGAAGTTTATTCCCTTCCTGAATCAAGACTTATATGAACCTCTTTGTTAAATAGGGTAAAATGCTATCTCGGGAAATCATCAGAATGTGAGCGTTACTTTAAACTCATTAAAATAAATATATAATTTCTCAAGTAATAGAAAGTCCCTCTGGACAGATTCCGAGAAGAGTCTACTTGATGCTAGTTCAGCAGCTCTCGGTGAGTTTGACATCTGTTATGAAATAACTGATCAGATATTGCAGTGTCGCCTTAATTAATCTAAGTACTTGAAATAGCGACAGGCATTTAGAGTAAGGAGGGCAGCGCCAATTTCCTCCACACTCTCATTTATTTAATTTGCGTGTCTATTGATTAGACCACTTAGTGAGATCGTACCAGGTGCATGGGAGATTGCAATAAAATGCGGTGAGCTATTTAAACGCAATTCTAGGCTGCACCTGTCAATTTACCGCTCTTACCAGTGTATCTATTTGAAGCCATGAGCTCTCTTATGTGAAAAGCAGTTAGTTGTTGGTATGTGGCTTCATTTTGCATCATTTCTCCACTAGCGTAACGTCATTAGCTCCAAAGCGAGTGATAGTGAACCCATTACTCTCCCATCTGCAAGGGAAACCCTAAATGCGCCATATTACCGTTCTTACTAGAAAAGCTTATGTCCATTGTAGCAGTGAGGAAACTGGAGCAAAGATGTGCGCTGATGCGTGGAATTCATTGAAGTGTAACTAGAAATGTTGATATGGCCTGCAGCAATATCTCATTCAGAATAAATTACTGCAATTACTAGCAGTAACCACAGAACAAGGAATTCTTTCTGGCCGTACTGCATTTACTTTCACCAAATTGGAAAACAATTACTGAAACCACTGCTCTGAATCATAAAACATAAAGCTGTTATGATGAAATACAGGCACTGAATCTACTTGGGAAAATCCAATAGCGGATGAAGTTTATTGTTACAACTTGAAGAGTCGCCACACTCGTTGTATTGTAGATAGTAACCATTTGCAAGCTCAGGAGATATAGGAATTTGAGTAATTCGTGCTGTTGAAAATATAGTTCTAAAATATTGGCAAGTGCAGAAGTAATGTAAGTAATGTATTGGCAGAGCAGGATGGTTTTAAAATAGCTGATGATGATAGGGATGGAAACACACGCCTTTAATTGTACACTCTGAAATTTTTATTTCTTTCCGCCCAAGGCATGAATCTTTTATGGCCAAATATTTTCTTGGGGCATCTCAGTTAATATTGGTACATTTAAAAATATGCTACAAATGAAGCCCGCCTGCCTCCTTCACATTTATACCCTTTAAGCTGAACTCCAAGAATGTCATAAATAATGTAGTGATTACGGTTCTCTCTGTACTCCAAATTCTCCATTTGCCCAGGATTATTACAGAGTTTTATTATGAAATGGGCTTTTAACTTTCTGCTGCTCGTTTTTCTGAATTTCATTGAGTTTCATTCAGTCATTTTTATTCGTTCATTGATCGATTCCCTTACGTGATTAATATTACTAGTTAGCTGAAAGAGGGGCGTTACGTGGTTATCTATCTTATGGAATGACATATGTCATGAATATTAAGCTGTTTTATTGAAAATATTACAAAGCTAATTGAACACACCTCAGTAAGATCACTTAACTTTGTAGCCTTTCAGTAAAGCAACTTAATTTTTTCACGTGGTGGATTAGCGTCGCTGACTACCTTGAAAATCTCATCCTGCGAGATTATACGTGATACCGGAAGAAGAAAAGAAAGGGATGGTAGTTAATTTTTACAAAAACAAAAATTGTACATTAATTAAATCTCTGATTAAACTACAGCCATATGCGAAAAACATTCAACAATGCTTGTACGATGTGTACCTAACTTATTTCATCAGGAAAGAAAATATTTTCACCTTACTTACGATTTCTGTCGGAAAACATTTGAATGGAAAGTAGCTGAAGTAACTAGTGAATTCCAAAGTAGAAAGTGACCATTGTAGCTGAAAAGTCATAGCATTCTAATCTTTTTTCATCATTTCGCTACATCTTGCAACCCTGTGGACTTAACGGCTGTCAGTTATCGTTGCGAGATCCGGAGAACAGCGTCACAGTTCAAGAGATTTTCGTATAGCAGCAAACGTCATGCCTAAACCTTTAGAAAAGAACAAAAAGAATCGGTGAAGTAAGAAAACTGGAAATCTTGACTGCAGCGATTCTCTCTCTCCCTCTTTCCTCCCCATCTTTCTTTCTTTCTCTGCTGCTTCCTTTAACCTACAAAATAATCCAAGGAAAAGAACCGCTGGTTACGCTTGAATGGCATATAGAGTGTCATAAGGGAGAAATGCGCTCTTTCAAATTAGGTCCATGGGCGGAAACTCTCCCTAGTATGAAACTTTGATCTTGATGGACCAGAAACAGATGTACCTTTCGGCAATAAAAATAAAAGAAGCTCTCTTTTCATTTTTTACTTTATCCCTTTCGCAGATATGACTCTCTCTTCCTCAGAAATTTTACCTTATCTCGCTGATAGCATCACTAATCTAAACATAACTAAAGCACACTGACATTGCTTACTGCAGCTTTCTTAACTAAAGAATACATATATATGAATCCTCTGTATCTAAGAAAATGCATTATAGAATCGATACTGGACAACAAGGCTAGGAAGAGCAGTAAAGCAGCTTAACTCTCAGTGTGCATTATTGATACGTTGCTGGATGGAGATTACTGCAGCCTGCGTCATTAATTTCTGTCCATTTCTATTCCCGTATCTCCCAGCCTAATCCATCTTTCAATTTGTCTGGACGTATTGGATACGGAAGCCTCTGAACGCAAAATATGTACTTCAATTCCAGATAGCGAGTAATACTATTCAGACGGCATTTTGTAGACGTGGCCAATGGGAAGATTATTTGCTATTTTGCCTCGGGAAAACCGTCACCTTTCCGACACGAATACGTGTATTAAAGAACCTTTCAGTGAGAACCTATCACGAAAACAATGAGTTCTCTAATCTGACTTCTGCTAACGAAATTGTTTATTTATTGGATCTCGTCACGGTTTGACTGTATACCAGCTTTTACCAATAAATTTCTCTTCTGCTGAAAAATTTCAATCAGAATTTGTTTACTTTAAGAAACCTTTATCTTAAGCTGAAATGCTTTTCAAATACCTGAAGATAATAAGAAACTACAGAGCGTGAAAATTTGAAGATGAACTATTTCAGTGCAAGCCAGCAATAAAAGGTATTTTTTATTATTACTTTTATATTTACGTTTCCATAGAAATAATTTATTAATTTAATACTTATGTGCTGCAATTGAGAATTTGTCTACTGCGTGCTTGACTAAGTTCAACCCAAAGATGGGGAAGCCACTGTCCCTCCTTTCATCTTGAACACAGAAAGAAGCTGTGGTTCCAAACAATGTTTCTGTTTAGTGGTAGAAACAAATTAGGTAATGTAAGCGTTACGTTTGCATTTCAAGCGCGATTTTATTATCAAATAGCCTACCTCAAAGGTTAAAAAAGACTTCTTATACTGCATTCAAGAAGAGTACCAAAATCTTACCAGATGATAAGCCCAGACTTGTGTAGTTGTTGTAGGTTTTGAGGAGCATCGGCGACTAAGGCGATATTAAAATTGCGTGTGTCCTGTGGTCGATTTTCTGTTTGCTGGACGAAAAACCCGAGTTTACGGGACGGGAGAAAAAACCATGCTACCCTCGCCTGAGACAGGCTAGCTCAGCCACGTTATGAAAAAGGCTCATAAAAATTCCCCACTGATAACAGCCGCTTTTCGTCTAGACACTGACTCCACTAAATGTCTGAAGACGGCCTTTGGGATTTGCAGCCATGCTGCCTACAAAGCGTTCCACAGTGGTGGAAAATATGAGGGTTGCGTGTCCATACGCCTCACTTCCCGTTCCAAAACATCCCACAGGTTTTCAATTGGGTAGAGGTCAAGCGAATTTGGAGGCCAATCCAGATGGATTATATCTTCACTGTGTTTCTCGAACAACTCGCGCAGAGTGCGGGCCCAATGACACGACTCATTATCGTCTTGAAAAATTCCGTTTCTGTTTTGGAAAAAGGGCAGGGTGCTGTTGTTGTTGTTATTATTTGGTTTTTAGGAGCATTAGCAACTAAGGCCATATTGCTCCGTGGATTTTCGGTGGTCATTCTCTGACCTTTCCGCATCCTCCGTATTTGGTGGTCACGGGCTCGAACCCCAGTCTAATCAAGAAGCGTGTGCTACGCACTGCTGCTCCAGCCCACCTGGCTACGGAGGCGCCAGGGCAGGGTGTAAATGGTCTCCTAATATCTGCCGGTAACCCTCACCAGTGAAGCATTGATCCTTATTCACCAGAGATCCTAGTTATTCCTAGCAAAACATGCCCATATTAAGCAACTGCCGCCACCTCCCTGGACAGTGAGCACGATGGATTCATGGACTCCTGTTGTTTTCACCACACACGACGGTGTCCATCGACGTGTTGGTCGAGGTATTTGACTCATCCTACCAGTACACTCGTTTCCAATCCTCCGATGTCCAACCAGCTTGTTGTTTACACAACTGCATTCATTGTCAACGATGATTAGCGGTGAGGAGAGGGTGTCTTTTGGGTCGTCTGTTGTTGAATCCCATATTGAATGGATCAAAGTACTGCAAAAAAAACCTTGGGAGGTGCAATATGGCCACAGAAGCCGATGCGCCAAGAACTACCAAATCAAAAAAAAAAAAAAAAAAAAAATCCCATATTGAAAGCGTTCTTGCATTCCCCATGGCGCCTCCGTAGCCAGGTGGGCAGGAGCAGCAGTGCGTAGCACATGCTTCTTGATTAGACCGGGGTTCGAGCCCGTGAGCCACCAAATACGGAGGATGCGGAAAGGTCAGGGAATGACCACCGCATATCCCTGGAGCAATATGGCCTTAGTTGCTAATGCTCCTAAAAACCAAATAACAACAACAACATTCTCCATATTGTATTGCGATGTCAACTGTCGCATAGTGACTGCCGTTGAGTCCGAACAACGCGCTGCATCCTTCGCTTACCACGAACATCCGCCTTGTGTAATCCTTTACGGTTCTGTCGGCAGGAGTGGTTTGACCCATTCTACACCATTCTTTGTACACCTTAACAACAATGGGCCGCAGGAAACCGAAAAACGTGCCCTTTTCCGATATGGAAAAAGCCTTTTTATACCGCGAGCTGTATGCCATAGTCCCTTACGGATGGGATGATCGTAATTCAGTGGTCACTGAGTGTATACTGAAAAGCGCCACAAGAATATTCTGAATAAGTGCTGAAATTATGAAAACGATTCAGAGGTGCTGTTCCAGACTTGTTGCAGCTTTTCTGTAGGGGTGGGGACTATGAAATCGGATTTGGTCCTTAAGACCTCTCAAAGCTTAACAAAACATGGATGAAATTTAGTTTCTACTCGATATTTGCTTTTCGAGTAATGACCAAAACATTCTTTCTTTTGCATAAATTTCTGTGTGGAGAGGAATTGGGGGCTGTGAAATCGTATCCGGGTTTGACCGTTTCCCAGGTACCAAAGACATATACGCAGAAAATTTGATGTTGATCTCATTTTTGTCTCCTCAAAGTATCCAAGGCAAATATAGATTTCTGTAAGGGGAGAAATTTGAGGAATATCAAATCGGAATCCATCCTGAAACCTTCCCATGGATTAAGTGAATAATACGCTGAAAATTTGCTGTCACATATGGGGTTATGGTTAAACATCCTAAACTTGCTTCCATAGAAACTAAAGTTTACGGTAAAAAAAAAAAAACCCTAGTTTGTATTGGTCTTATTTTAATGAAATTTAGGATGATGCGACAAAACTTTTTAAAGAATCCAATTATAAAATTGTCGAAATCTGTCCGCAGGGAGTCGAGTTCATACATCCTGACAAACAAAAATGTGGAAGATAGCAACCACATTACGCATATAAAAAAAAAAAAAAAAAACACGATAAATAATAAGTCATTGGTGAATAGGAATACTGAAAGATATTACAGTTAATAAGCTCCTGTTTTGCTTGCTCTCGTCATAGTATTTATTTTGGAAGGCGCCAAGAACACCTAAAAAGTACAAGGTGTCAGTATAACTGGTTCGTGTTCCGTAATCTGTTTACGGATGCAAAACCCGATCTATTAGGGAAAACCATATGTTTTTGTTCAAAGCTGACTCAGCCGTTCTGTAATTAGTTTACAGAGATGAAAAACCTGGGTTTCGAATAGAAAAACCTTACTTATACTTCCGCCTGAGGCCAACTAATTCAGCCGCTGCGTCAAAACCCCCTAGAAGTGATGCTGTCACTAAAAGGAATAGATTATCCCAGTGTTGAATTGCTAAGAACAGGTTGCTCAACTCACTCACCCCCCCCCCATTGTCGGTAGATGTGCTTTTATTGTATTTCCTTATATTTTTTCACTTAAAAAAATCTCCTGCGAACATATTGAATCACGCCATAGAAAAATTTACAATTTGCTAAAAAGCATCGGCACGTAAAACACGCCAGCTATTTGCACGCTTCTTTTGTTAGTCTAATATAAATTCTTTCGCCTACAATCTTTTCTTTAAAACTAGTTTAGTTCCTGTTTTTTTTTTCCCCTTTTTTTTTTTTTTTTTTTTTGTTACACAAGTAAAAGAGGTGAAAACTTGTTTCATAGTTATTCCACAGCCTTGTTTCTTTGTCACAGTTACAAACGTTAATAAAAACTGCAAGGATCAGTTACGCTGATTCAGCTGTCTCTCACACACATGTCATCTATGATTTTCAATGAAACTTTTATGTATTCCTAAATCTAAACTGGAAGTGTCATCATAATGGCAGTCTTCAGAGAGAGGAAATGTTCAATGATCATTACATATTATAATGAGATCTCTTCAAAACCGCAGACCAGAGATGTTCTTCTTTAACTTCTTCATCCATAGGAAAAGGAACAGAATTTGTTGAGTTAAAAAAAAAAAAAAAAAAGCCGCGCTGAGAAACGATAGTAATATCCTTTGATATGGGAAGATACCTTATTTATAATTAATGGAAGGGATATGGTTGTTTACCTTGCGATTGCACTTCAAAACACTCGTCTCTTGCTTCTTTTCTAGAATACGCATAGCACGTTATTGCGAAACTTTGAATATTTATGAATTATTTTCATCTTGTCTCAAGAAGTAATGAGACATAGAAGTAAGGTGGCACCTCCATGGTTCCCTACGATTGATGCTTTATTTATCTTTCATATACGAACGCCGGTGAGAAAAAAAAATAAAAAAAGAAGAAAAACGATGATTAGTCCTGTGATATGTGGAGATCCTTCCCCCTTCCCCTCTGCTCTGGTCACGCTCTTAAAGTACAGATCCATCACCGCAAGAGAAACTTCGATAATGTCACCTCCGAAAGAAAGAAATTTATGCCGCTAACTACGGCAGCGTAAAGAAAATGCTTACTGCTAATTCTGCTTGCACAAAGCAGCCGGGGCTCTCTTTCTGCAGAAATTTGTTTTTGTGCGCAGATGTTGTCAGCTGTAAAAGTTATATGGATGCTTATGTTTCTCTCTGCCTTTGACTGCCGCATTAAGAGGAGAAATGTGCAAGGGGACACTCCACACACTAAGCCCTTAGAAGACGGAGTTCATGAAGGTAAAACAGAATGAAATGTACCTGTTAATATTCCAAGTTCTCCCAGCGAGGGCATTCTGTTTGATTCGCGTGAGAAGTTCCCCACCAATGTGGAGTTTACATTGGTGCGAGACATAATAAAAGCACGAACACTAAAACAACTCTAATGACACTGCAAGGTCTGCTACACGTTCCGTCTCGATAGATTTACCTGCTATGGTGTCTTTAAGGCTAAAAGCCTTTTAGTGAACTTCAAGGGTTTTATGTATTCTGATTTCAAGGAAACTTTACACTTTTCGCGATCCTTATTAGCTTAGTCTGTCTTTAATATTGGATGAGGTACGATCTGCATCAGTGCTCCTTGTGAGAGACTTTTCTCCGGAAGATGGATAATTCTTTCCAAAATAAATGGTTAACATAAGTGGTAGAATATTCTTCTTATATAACAAATTCCACTTGAAACTCATGTACGAAGATATCCTTATTGAATATTGTGCATTCCAACTTTTATTAGCTTGGGTTACCTTTATAGCTATTTCTGTTGTTAGTTCTTTGTGTGGAGGTTACTACATATAGTGCATTTATTGTACGCCTCAGTAGGCTTTATGTATTTAGTCAGTTCCTGTTTATGCATAGTCAAATCTCTGCCCAACTTCTAGTATTTATCTCCATAACTTAGGATAAGTTCATAAGATCGAAGGAACAAACCAGTTCTCTCTCTCTCTCTCTCTCTCTCTCTCTCTCTCTCTCTCTCTCTCTCTCTCTCTCTCTCTCGGACTTGTTTTCACGATAAAATGGAGACCCTCAGACGATCGATTTCTATGTTGGTGCAGATTGCTGGATGCTATTTCTCAAACCCCCCCCCCCCCTCCTTTGACAGTATTAAACAGCACGCCACCCTAATATACATTGTTGTGCAAAACTTAAGTACCAACACTATTTCTAAAGGCTACAACCACAAAATCTTTACTTAAGGTACACTTTACTGATGAGAGTAGATTCAGTCTCAGCAACGATTCTGAACGTAGCTAATCTGGCGAGAGGTTGGCACACGGTATCACCCCGCAAACATCACTGAAAGGGATCGATATGGCGGTCGAGGTGTTTTCATCTGGGGAGGCGTTATCTTGGATGGACGTACACAACTCCAGATACTGGAAGGTGGTACTGTAACCGGTGCACGCTACTGTTCTGATGTAATCCTTCCCCATGTGCGTCTGTTCCGAGGTGCCATTGGCACCAAGTTCGTATTTATATCCATAAACACGATGATAACGCCACACCCCATCACACTGCAGCTGTTGATATGCTTTTGGAAAGTGAGGAACATTGTTCGTAGGGATTGGTCTGCCCGTTTCTTCCGATCTAAATCCCATCGAACACATATGGGACGCTCTGGGGAGACGTCTAGCGGCATGTCCACACCCACCAGAAAATGTTCACCAGCTGTTATGTTATTTGGTTTTTAGGAGCATTAGCAACTAAGGCCATATTGCTCCGGGGATATGCGGTGGTCATTCCCTGACCTTTCCACATCCTCCGTATTTGGTGGTGAGGGGCTCGAAGCCCGGTCTAATCAAGAAGCGTGTGCTACGCACTGCTGCTCCTTCGCACCTGGCTACGGAGGTGCCGTGCACCAGCTGAAGATAGCACTGACAGAGGAATGGATGATGTTACCTCAAGAACTTATCAACCACATTGTTCTAAGTATGGACAGGCGGTGCAAAGCCTGCATTGATATTAGGGGTGGCCATATCTCCTACTGAGGACCACCTTTTCCCTTTGTTCCATCTTTGGCAGTGATGCATCTGTATCATGGCAGCCAGTGCTATGTTGCCATTTTTGAATAAAGTCCCTCCGTACCGTTTTGCTTCCGGTGTTGTTTCCTTCATCATTTCTGTACCTCACGAGGTTTCTTTGGTGTGCGGTTCCCATATCAAGGCCATTCCTATGAAAAGCTACAGGTGAAAACCGGACTGGTCCTTATATTTTGCACACTAGTGTATTTTGTAATTTAATAATAATCCGTTTAAATTTTTATTGTATTGATTACCGTTGTTTACTTTTCTAAGAGAGAGAGAGAGAGAGAGAGAGAGAGAGAGAGAGAGAGAGAGAGAGAGAGAGAGAGAGAGACAGAAAAGATATTAAATTTTTAAGATCTTGAATATAAATCAGAGATTTCAAAGTATTTTTACCCCCCCCCGCAATGACGAGTCGTCCGGAACACATCACTACCTCGATGTACCTTGGTATATTGGCAGTGACGGGAGTTTTTGTTTTTTTTAATAAAAGTATTTTTAAAATTCATACTTCATTTTGGGATTAATATAAGAAATCGTGTCGTCAAGAATAATATGTAGCAATCTTGACCTTGGAAAACATTTACCCGGATCCACCACCTTATGTACTCCTGACTTTGACTGACTGTTTAGAGTCTGGCGAAGTAGCTTGGTGAGCTCTGTTGAACTTATCAGATTTAAAAATATATATCTACATTACTTTATTTTAAATATTTGTTAAGAGACCAGATTGGTTTCTTCCTGTCTAGAAATTCTAGTAACTGCGTGACGTTATTCCACCAATCCAGAGTCAGTTGAAGACGTACCTAAAAATTCCGTCAGCTTTGTTGCCATTCCATTGTTCTGTTTATTACAATTAGATTTTCAGTACGGCAGTTATTTGTTCCCATCATAACAGCTTTGTGCATAATGACAAAAATACCTTTCTTTGTCACTGACTTAATATAACAGCAGTTCAAAGAATTCATTCAATTCTTTGAACTACTACTATATTAAATGCAAGGTGATAAGGACCTGCTATATTAGACGCTAAAATCAGTTTTGAAATTTGTCAGCAATTTTTGTAATTGTTTTGCTGAAGCTTTTATATTTATCTAAAGTAGGGAATTTTATACATAATGATGCGCAGTAAGTTTGTCATCTCAGAATATCCGAGTTCCTCTTATCGATCTGCAGATGCTTTGTTTAGACTTGGAAACTTTGAACTACCGTTTGTTATTCAAGATTAAATTGAATACGTAAATATACACAATACATACAGAGACAGTCTTTGGAAAGTTAAGGTTGGATAAACCGACCGATAAAAAAATCCGTCGCAATTGCATCCAACGCGTTCAAGATCCATTAATTGGTATACTTTTTCCAAAAAAAAAAAAAAAAAAAGCTATAATAAAATGCTCTTATGTTTGTCTTCCACAGAACTGTTTCTTTTAATTTTCGTTAAAATGAAACATTGCTACTTAACTTCGTTATTTCAGCTTTTAAATGCAGTTAGTTAAAGGACGCAGTTGCATCTCAGAATTTATCAATTCTTTCATTGCAGAATAATACACTCATTAGCCAAAAAAATAGAAACCTTTATTCCGCAGTCCAGTCCTTCAGTGTCAACTGGGGTCATCTTTTGCTCGAATTACAGCCCGTAAGCTTTGTGGCATGGATTCCACTGGCTGTCCGAGGGAGTCTAATTACGGATTTGACCATTCTTCCATCAGGATATTTGGCAGCTAATGTATTATGGTCTGTAAAGAACTGCGAAGCCAAATTGCCCTTTCCAGTATGTCCCATTATTGCCGAATTGCCCTTTCCAGTATGTACAATTATTGCCGAATTGCCCTTTCCAGCATGTCCCAGATACTCTCAGTTCGATTCAGATCAGGAGAATTAGGCGGCCAGGTTAGATGTTAGAAATCTTGGGAATGATCCTCATACCATTCAGATGCAATTTTTGCACAATGGATAGTTGCATGGCCGTCTTGAAAGGATCCATCTCAATCCCGATAGAAATGAAGCATTGCGGGGTTAAGTGGTCCAATACGACAGGAAAATATTCATTGAAACCAACATAGCACAGGATAACACCGCCTCCAGCGTCTTGAGTGATGGACACAAGGTAGTCTGGATGCACAGCTTCATGAGGCTCACGCCACACTTGCATCCTACCATTGGCGCAAAAGAATGTAACTTGAGACTCGTCAAACCACATGATCTTTTTCCACTGTTCCACAGGTTTTGTCTTTGCGTTGGCGACATCACTCCCGTCGAATCGTTCGATTTTTTACACAAAGAAGTGGCTTTCGTTTAGACATACTGCTACGAAATCCCAGATTTTTCAACTCACTCCGCACAGTTCGGTTGGAAATAGACCTTTCTTTGCCTGTATTGAATTTTTCAGTCATTTTTTGCATGCTGGGCCTTCTATTTTGACGCACAATTCTCTTTAAATCCCTGCTATTTCTTTCTTGGAGTGTGCGGACTTTCTGCCACATTCTTCGTTTTAGATGTGCATTCTCCTTTCGTCCTCCACTCATTGTACACTTTTGAGATAGTTGCTTTCGACACACCACTGATATCGTTTGATTTCATGTTTTCTCAGTTGTGGCTTCTGTTAAACGTGCTCGAACAATAACAACTTTCTGAAAATTGGAAAGATCACCTGTCTTCCCCATTAACGGATCTACTAAGAAGCCTCATGAAAGCGTACAGTATATAAATACCGTACGCTTTCCTGATACAGGGAACTTGAACTTGTGATCATACCTTATGACAACTTATACACCGTACGTTTAATTATCTGTTGACGGAAATTGCAAAAGGTTTCTAATGTTTTAGCCACTGAGTATAGATTAGGATTCAAATTACTTATTTTTATTGCAATGCATTTTTTTGAAATAGTTTTCACCAAATCTAGACTACTCGTACGTTTATAAATCACCAGATGCTAGTAATAGAGAATTCCATATTACGTAATGTGCATATACAATGCATATACTTCTGTATACATTTACAACATACTGTAATTAAAATCTTGGGATAACTAAGAGGCCCAATGCAGGGCTACCGTTAATAATTACGAGTAGTTGCTAAAGTATAAGTCGTTCAGCGCCACGAAGTCATGGCGTGTTTCATTTTTAAATGCGGTATTTTTCCAAATACCGCATTTAAAAATTCATAACAGTTTTTTTATAATTCGTGGTGGAGCACAAAGCACACCAGGTAACCACGAAAATAGCTTCTCTTTTATAAATATTTGATATTAAATCTACATTTACTTGCTAGCTGAACCGATTTAAGTCATTAAAGTAGTTTAACAGCGGAACAAGTTAATGATTATTTCTAGCAAATTTCTGAAACTTTAATAGAATGGTTGAAGTGAGAGTTTGTGTGTGTGTGTGTGTGGGTATATGTTTAGATCTTGTTTTTGTACCCAAAAACAAGATTATAGAGTTTTCATGGGAAGCTATTAAACTGACGCAATTGTAATGTTTATTTAATTGGATAAAATGTATACAAGACAGTGATGTGCATTCCATGTTAGCCAGTATATACACAAATTGAATTTGGTGAATTTTATTAAAGATCTCAGATATCAAATTTTAGCAGAATACATCTATTCAGAAGGACTCTTTTATGCATTCAGGTTGGTAGAGATGTATTACAGTCTAGAGCAGGGGTTTCTTAACCTGGGAGCTAGGGAGACGAGGAGAAGTGAGGATTTCAAAATCGAAAATTGGGAGAAAGGTGCCAGCACAAAAAAAGTTAAGAACCCCTGGTGTGGAGGTTAACACAGCTAGATTCAGGAAATGCACTTTTGTTACAAATTGAGATGAAATAATAAATAATGGTAAATTAAAATCTATCTCCCACATTTGGATAAAAGTCAACTCTTATTATTTTCTATTTATGGTTTTTCATTTTAATTAGATATGTAACTAATATTTTATCTAATTTATTATTTATAAAAATTAACCTTCCTGTTAATATAATGCGCAGCACTTGGCACCCATTTAGAAAGTCCGAAGCCGAACGAATTTCTTACTGCTTTTTTCACTCGATTTTGATTTAGCCGCTCACAAGCGGAGGTGCAGAGGACAAGTGCAGAAGGCAGTAGAAAGCTTCCCCATACAACTTGTGTAATATCCCCAAGATTAAGGTCAGGCCTTTCTAGCAGATACTGTACCATAAAAAAGAAGGGGGGGGGGAAGAAAAAGAAAAAAATAAAGAAAGTATTCCTATTAGCACTGCCCAAATTGTCTGGCTCCAGAATCCTAAAAAATACAGAACTGAATAGAAAAAATATTGGTGAAGAGGAAATTTTTAATTTTTTTCATATATGTTCACTACTGATATACGAATATTGCTTGCCTTTGCACAGTTTGTGGTAGTGGTACTGAGATCTCCAAATTAAAAAAAGGGGGGGGGGGGGGCTGTGATCAGCACATAGAGTGAAGAAATTTTCAAGAACTTTGTTCATGGCGTATTTAGCATGGTCCAAGCGTAGTCCAAGTTGACATAATGAAAACTGCACCATACTGCTTAAGCTCTGGTAACATATCTAGTAAGACGAAAATTAATGACATTACACAATTGGCAAAACCAATACGATACTGTACTGGCTTCATTAAGAAATATACTGAACTGCATCGTTCCCAGCCGAAATCTATTTGAAACTTAATTTTCTGCATAATTATAATTTGTTTTTAATTACCAGATTTAATTTTCACAACTTTATAGCTCTAATTTCCGTTTCTGGAGCTTAGCAACAAACCCGCTTCCCCCATCTCCGCACCGCTGTAATTCAATCAAAAAAATCCTTTAACATATCTTGTTTAAACAAGGAGAAAATTTCCATAATTTATAATAATCAATTAAGAAAATCCTATATGTCGCAATTGTAACGTTGGATGCAAGCTTCTAAAACAATATACCTTTGAATGAATTCAAATAAACTTATATAAAGCTATTAATTCACTTGTCACTTACACTGAGGAGCGTGTATGCAGTTCGATTAAGAGTACCTCCAGAGATGAGGAGCATATTCGTCTTCCCCAAGGAAGCTTGGCAGATGTGATCCTCAACATATTTTATAATCTGTAGCTGTAAATTCAGTATCATGAAAAGCAATACGCTTGAACTCTCGGATCTCTTTCCTCAGGTCTGCCTGTATACTCATATTTACCACCGCTAACACATATTAACGAACCTTATCGAGATAAGGTGGAGCGATTTCGCTGTTCCAGTGTCCATTTAGATGCAAAGCAGTGGTACTTACATCATAAATAACGACTAGAGAGTCCAATTCTTAATCACAGTTTTGAAGTGAGCCATTACCGTAGACCGATCGTGGCACGCCACATTTATTTATTAACCTTAGCAGAGTATACTTGAAATTGGTGGTGCTGTATCATAGTTTATGATGTGATCATATAAAGCATCCGGCACATGTCAGCTGTTTATCTTTCTGTATATTCCCTGCCTCGGCTTTGTTCAATCATTTCTGGACTATTAGTTACTTGATGAGTTATTAATTATGTGGTCGAGTGTACTGTTTTTTTTTTTTTTTTTTTTTTTCATACGACATTATCTGAACAGATCTGTTATTGCTTAGCTTCCTGTGTAGAGATTGAAATCACAGTTATTCAGGTGGGCAAGACCGCTGCCTAACTTTATTATTGTAATTAGTTATGACTGGTTACATTTCCATCCACACCAGTTCTACTGTTTCCCATATTTCGAAACAGCGTTTTCAGAGTTAAGAGCGTAAGAAGTTAATCTCCTATCGACTATAAATTTGTGGTTCAAATCTAAAACGAAAAATTCACACTAAACTAGACAAAATTATACAGCCATTGATCGCGATTTTCACTGCAGTGCCTAAAACCGTGCCTTCGCAAGACCTTTCCAAGAAGTGGAATACTTAGAATTGAATTAAACATCTTGCTGAAGTACGCAGTCCAAATATGCTGAAGCAGTACAGTCCAATATCTAATTCTTGCTGTCTGCTTAATCTACTTGAGAAGAACCTTCTCCCATATCCATTACTGTACTTGTTCCCTAACTCCATGCTGACTGCGTTTGAACTTAAAGAGGGGAAGTGTTAACTTATTTCAACAGTGAAGCGGCATTCAACACTGCGAGTGCTTGCTCCTTGACACTGCTTGAACAGCACTGCAGCATTGATGATGGCGTTTTAAGCTTCTTGTCAGCACTTATCACTAATCGGAAACTAAAGTTTTAGACTTAGAAAGGCATACTAACGAGAATAATCTCTGCAAGGGTTTCTCTGGATAATTTTCTCTGCCCTGTTATTTGCTGCTCTCTCCTCGCGAATTTCCCCAGTCAGTTAATACTATCAAGTCAAAGATAATGGCGTACCCGCCTAAGGATTTTATCTGTAAAAAATTATGCCTCAGAAAGTGAACGTCTGTGTGATGGGGACATAATTCATTACCTGTATACCGTACTACTTAGTAAGTTTTAAGATAGAGACGAGGATTTTTAAGAGATTTTAAAGTATCTCTACAGATGATGGAACAGGATTTCTTATTGCAGTAATTTTTAATTGTATAGAATTAAACAGTTTATGAGAAAAAAAACTAACTCTGGAGGGGAAAAAAAAACTTAAGTTTTTAGATGCAAATGAAGCGATGTTTATGTTCGGTTGTGTAGAAATCTGAGCTTTGTTGAAAATAAGCATAGATGGAACAATTTTTTTTTTCCTCAGATAACACAGGATTGGTTGGGTTTTAAAAAGACTGATGCTAATCGAGCTCTCCCCCACTGGCTTTAGGCCAGCAAATCACTATTGACATAGGTGAAAGAACAGAACCTTGAAGTACTCCAGCATTTATTGAGAGGTGTAAAGACAGGGGTTATCTATTATTGCAATATTGAGTGGTTAGAGGGAAATTGGCTCTCACATGCAAAGGACAAAAGTCAGACTCTTGTCCTTTGAATGCGAGAGTCTTACTGAAAAGAAAAGTTCCTCCCAGAAAATAAAAGTATTTTGTTGTTTAGGATCTTCAAACTGTTCCATGAAATTTGTCCAAAGTGGTCACCCCTCCCCCCTGTGTTGAACTTTTATAGGGAAACCCATAGAAGTTCCTCTTGCTTTTATGGGATTGAAACACAAACATTTCTATACTGTGTGGAAGTTTGTTCGAAGATAAGTAACATGCGGCAAGTAATCTCCTATTGATAATGCATGGTTTGTATCCCATATATTGCCGACCGGGCTAGCCGGGTGGGTCAAGTGCCTGCCTGGCAACCCAAAGGTCGCGGGTTCGAATCCCGCCTCGGGCTTGGATTAAAGTACTGCAAAAACGTTGGGAGGTGCATTATGACCACAGAAACCGATGCGCCAACAACTACCAAAAAAAAAAAAAAATCCCATATATTGGTGGTCATTGATCAGATGATTTATTTTGAGGTTTGTATAACAGATGGAAATTAATAGATTTCTCAGTTACTTGATTTATTGGGGAATATAATGTTATCTCCCTTCTTAGGAATTGACTGGATATGGACAAACTTCATTGCCCGTAGGTAAATTAATTAATGCTTTCAAAAAACGATGGAAAATAATAGTTAATCTGGAAGAGCGGTTTTGAAAACAATTATAGAACTGGAAACATTGATATAAAGATCATTCATTATTGTATATAATCCTTCCAAATTAATGGCATCCTGTTTTCAAAAATTCAGCAGATTTCTCATTGAAATTTTCAGCAGCAGAGCAGAAAACAACCGCAAATAAGAAACAGCTGCAAAAACAATAGTGAAAGAATTGGAAAATGTCCACGACACTTTCTAAGTCAGGTTTAAAATTAAAAGGATCTCTTCCTATCCGAATGTGCCTATGCACTGGCGGAAACAGAGTATTCCCTGATAGGAAAGCGTCATCTTAAGAACTCAGATTCTTTCCCAGAAGAGATTGAAGTCAATTTCCTAGAGGATCAGTCGACCGTATGTTCAACTGATCAGTTTCCCTTATACTTTCTAGGATCAAATCGGCTTAAACTACTGTTGGTGGATGAAAATCGAGGTGATGTCAACGAAATTGTTTGTTCGCCAGCAAATAGCAGTACTCGAGATATTGCTGTTAACTGCCTCAAACGTTCTCTCTTAACTGTTGGTAAGCTCTTCTCTGTTATTCAAAAATAAACATTAATACACAGTATTCAGGAAATTAGCTTCTTATGGAGATGTGCTTCCTACTTTAAAGGCATCAAAATCTGCCGAAAGTATTAAATTTGTGAAAGTCTTACGTAGAATATTCTAAATGACTAAAGTAAGTTGGTTAAATTGAGAGATTTTGACAGAGCCTGCTTATTTATTGAGTCAATTAAGTAGGCTTCGTACTCGGCCATTGATAATCTTGGTCTAATATTGACGGCATTTCGAACTCTGCTTTGGAGTTCGTTATCAAGTCTTGAAAAAAGCTTCTGACAGTCTTGCAAGTGATTTCCATGGTGTCCTAGGTTAGACTGACCGAAATGACCTCTAGCTTCTTAAGACACACAGCAGATGTATTTTCATGACTGGATAACGAAGTTGAGTTCGAAACGTTATTGTTTAAGCAAGATTGTCAGTGGTTGAATACTGAACCTACTCATTTTGACTTATTAGTCAGTAAGTGTAACAAAAATTCTCGGTATCCAATAAATCAAATTCACAATTTTAGCTCAGTTTTTACTTGTAGTTAAATGGTAATTACTTTGTAATTTTGATTTAGCAAGTACAAGTAATTTTTTAGTGATTTAAATGGTAAAAAGATGGGAAATCACTTGACCATAACCATATTTTGCAGACTAATCCATCCAAAGCGTCAGGACCATCTCTTTTCCATTTGAAATAATTGATTTTTCGTTGTACGTGTAAATAGAGGTAGTGTAGATGCTCTCATATTTTAACATAAGCCTATATGACGTTGGTGTGCAATAAGGACGCACTATGCTGTTCCATCTGAATGGGAGTGGAGAAGAGAAATAGAATAGAAAAACTGCAGTGCAATCTGTAGCAGGTTTCCATTTAATAATATTAATTTTTCTATTGCTCCCCCCTACAACAACAAAAAAAAAAAAAAAAGAAGAAGAAGAAGAAAAGAAAGAAAACCAACATTCTTGCCTTGTACAATAAAAAAAAATCCTCGTTTGGAGAGGTCTGGTTCGATTCCCCTCTATGACTACAGAAATTTCTCAAGTGCTGTTCAACCAAGGCTGTAATTAACCGATCTCAGGCGAAAGGAGTGGGCGTTTTACCCCTTGAGTTATTACGGGTTTTTCAGCCCGCAAAACATGCAGATTGACCCGTGAACCACACGCCTGTACAGGCATAACACACAGTGGCACAATATCTTCGCTGATGTTCCTGAAACCTATAACAAAAACGCGAAATAAACAACAATAATATAAACTGAATAAATCATTAATTCAGTCTAGCTCTTATTAAACTTGAGAAACTTTATAAAGCGACAAAATAGGAAAACATTACATATAAACTTTTAAATATTAATATTTGTTTAGGGGAAAGCAACAAGTTTACACAATATTGCTAATTAAAAATTAGCATTAGTAGAAGCATGTAACGCAAGAAAGCATGCTTATACAGCATCATTCCCCCTTCCCAAAAAAAAAAAAAAAAAAACTTCCCAATTTCACCCAGCCACGTTAACTGCGTCTTACTACACTACAAAAGTTTGTCTAGTTCTGCCTTGAACTTATTTAAGCTGTCAACTTCCACAACAACAGATGGAAGTTTGTTCCAGCAATCAACCACCCACTGGCTAAAGGCAAATTTCGGCACATCTATTCTACAACTATCTATTTGTATTCTTCAAATTATATCCGAATATTGGAATAAAAGTTCTAACTCATAACCATTTTAAATTGTATATAAATGGTACAATGCTGCCATGGTACAATGATACAATGTTAGTTAACAAGGAAATAAAATGTTTCTCTCTCTCTCTCTCTCTCTCACACACACACACACACACACACACAGGATTAAATGAACTTACAGCTACATATTATTTTGAGGAAATATTTTGTTATGTGCCTTTTATGTACCAGTTTTCGCTGCTATCCAAGTTAAGTGCTTTTAAATTCTGTATTTGTTAGCCATAAATAAATAATAAACCAGGTGTAAGCTATAGTACAGCACAGCTTTCTTTTAAATAATCTATACCTCGTTTAAAGTGTTCTTAAAGCAACTAGTGTCTGAAAAGAAACGTCAACAGCCAACAAGCAGTAACAAAAGAGCTCCTTTGTTCTCTGCCATTATTTTGAAGGTGACCACACCAGTCGTTTAGCTGAAACTGCTCTCCCCTTTCCTTCATCATTACAAGGAGACACCTCGTACCGATTGTAGACGGTGACCTACTTTAAGATTTATCACAAAGCAAAAACGGTCGTCAACCGCGGGGTGGTGTCACAGCGAAGGAACATTACGTAATTAATTGTTAGATGACAGTTTTAATAAATTATCAAAATACTAACGTATCGCCCTTTCGTTGCAAACATTACTTCTTTGTTCATGCGTACCTACTCCTTCGTCGGTCACTTTTATCTTCCTGTAGCCATTGGTTTGTTCCTGAAATCTGATAATAACGGAGATGGTGTTCATTTGCTGAATAAAATTTGAGTACCCTGCAATGATGGCCCATAGGTATAAAGATTTATTACCTCATTTCATTTTAATTCTTATACGTAGTCTAAAAAGTTAAGGAGGACGTGGTAAATTTCTGGTAGAAATAATTATATTTTGTTAATTGAAATCATGGCTTGGAATTTTAAATAATTACATTTTGGTAGAAATAATTACATTTTGTTATTTGAAATCATGGCTTAATAAAAAATTATATTAATTAAATTATCGTTAATAGTCTTTGTCCACCTATAAAGTAAACATGCAAAGTTTGGAACTCTACTTATTCCTAAACCTTAGTTTAGAATGTTGTTACGTTCATTAATTATGTGAGGAAATTAAAAAAATAATAATAAAATTAAAATTAAAACTTAATTTTAATTTTAATTCTTTGAAATCAGGAGGTTCAGAGGCTATCGGATAGAGCGCATCTTATGGTTGGGCAAATGAGTGTTTATTAGTCCTCCAAAAATGGAAGCTTCACCTTGGTTTCTCCCACCTTTCCGAGGTGATTTAACACTTCAACAGAACCCACCCAGCTTCGTTCTCTCACCTCACCTCTAGTTTCCTGATGAGCCATCAACGAGACGTGAAATAGCTTGGGGTGGTGGGAGAACCTTGGTATGAAGAAAGCATACTTTTTGGAGGGGAGGGGAGGAAGAGTGAGTAATCCAATTATTCGTTTTCTCTAAAACTAAAGGTGTGCCTGCTAGATAGCTTTTAATCTTTAACGCCAGGCGACCTTTTTCTTACGTCTCCCAGTCTGTATGCTGCTAAAAAATGTTAATTGGTTGTACAGTTCTTGTGCAGTTGTTCTGAAATACATGGAACGGCTTTCGGCAAATGCGATCCCAACATACATAAACTATATTACCAAAAGTGTTCGAGTACCTCTCTTCACGAATATTCTATACCGTGCCATAATTCCCCTGTGCGTGTGTATCAGCTCAGATATACCAGTATAAATCTCGTAGATGTGTCTATACAGCACTGCCGTACTTTAGAGGTCAGTATGGGCAAGGAATCGGAACTTGTAGATTTTTCAACGTGAGGTAGTGGTTGGATGCCATATCAGTAACACCTTTTTCGCACTTAAATGCGAGTCTGAACCTCCCAAAATTCGCCATAGCGGATGTTATTCAAAGATGAAAGATAACAGATGATGCTGCAACTAGAAAAGGTTCTGGACAGCCTACAAATGAAACGCGTTAAAACAAACTCCCTGCTTAGGTATTCTGGTGTATATTTTTTATATGTATATATGTAGGGGGAGTAGTTCACCGAGAAGGTTCAAGGCGCCACAGGAACATCCGTCGTTATGTTCCTGTGGCGTAGGAAATTGCATGGCTTTGGATTCAGTAGTAGAGCCGCTGCGTCCAAACTCAATATCACGTCTATCAATGTGAAACGGTGTTTGGAGAGGTGATGTCGTTCCTGGCGTTCGCGGACTCTAGAACACTGGCTGGAGGTGCTGTGTAATGTCGATTTCGCTAACCAATATATCCAGCTGAACGTGTTTGGGTGTGAAGATTTCCGGAAGAGCCTCTTTTGTGGAAGTGTATCTTTCCAACCATAGAATTTGGTATTGTCGTTCTGATGGTATCTTCTTCCATTGATGATAGTTCTTGAAAATATGAAGTCCACGACTTACTTGAAAGTTATCGGCAATTATGCGCTACCCACATTGCAGCAATACTACGCTAATAGGCTCTATTAGTGTTAACACGAAAACGCCCGATTTTATGTAGTGATGTCATACAGGACTAGTATATGCGGCAGATGATGTCGAATATAACCCACAAATTAATTTTTAACGTATTTTAAACGATGTCATTGGGCGGCTAGCGGTGGAACGTTAAGATGATGAAAATTAACAATTCAGGAACAAAAAGACGGAAATGTATACTCTACTTGTCAGTGAAAAAGGAGTGCATTTTATGCTGAAGCCTCAGCATGAAATGCGCTGCTTGTTCATTGATGTATTGCATTGGTTGGTGCGAGATAATGGCAGGTTAAGGGCAAAGAATCTTTCATTCCAGTTCTTTTTCAAGATATTTCTCATTTCTGTTTCCATTTTCCACCTAATAATATTTACATCATATCTTTCTTTCATTTGCCAATGGATAAAAAATAGTACAGTACTGAAATTTGGAGGCTGCTATGTGAAGTTCTTTTAAAATGTATTATTGTGCATAAGAAACATTTAAGATTATGAAATGTCGTGAACTCTTCCTTCTCTATAGTGCTCGAATTCCACAACCGTGCGATGACAGCGAGTTTGCCTATAACTGTAAACGAAAAAATAAGCTATAGTTGTCAACCGCGTACCAAGTTGTGACTCAGACTAAAGCTACCGCTTCAACAGCACGTAGTGCTTTATTTCATGACTGGTATGTAGCCCACTAAACAGGAACCTTTTTTTTTTTTAAGAATTGTACGTGTTTGTGTGTACATCAGGATATAAATATTTATATTTTACTTTGCGTGTTTTTGTATCAGATTATTTTACGTAGGATAATTACTATACGTAGGATCCCGTGTCTGCTTTACCTTTTGTCCTGACTTCCACACTAAAACACCTTTAGCGACGTTTTGTCCATTACGAGTTGATATTATCCAGATTAGTTGGCAGCTATTCAACAAATTAAATTGAAAACAAGAATCTGTTGTTGAACTGGTTCACTTAACAAACTGTGATTATCCTCCCCTCCCCTAAATTCGGGTGTGTTTTTTTTTTTTTTTTTTTTTTTGCTGTCCGTCCAGAAACAGAAAGGAAAATAGAGAAAAGGTACCAGGGTTCATTGCCTGCGGGAAAATTAAAAAGTGGGCATGTTGGTTACTATGAAAAAGCTTTGAACGATGTGTGTGTGTGTGTGCGGGCGCGCTTCTTTCCGTGTTTTTTGTTTATTATTAATAAGGCATTCCATATTTGTAAAACGCAGCATTAAAGAAAAATAATGATACATTTTTTGGTTCTCGCTGACTTTGAGAATGAATTATGTTCTTAGAAAGTTTTATTACGACATGAAACACCACAGTTGTTTAAAGATGACACGCGAGGAGCCCAGAACCCTTGCGGTAGCGCAGTAGTTATTACTATGGCCGAGTTAGTCAACCCTCTCCAGAGATTTCTTGATCTTCCCCATTTCAGGAAGCTCGAAATTTTCTTCCGGCAAAACAAAGAAATCGACCACATAATACACTGACGCCTCATGGTCTTAGTTGCTTTGACGCATAAAAAAAAAGAAGCCCAAATTCATGGAAAATATTAGTTAAATATCAAGGTTTGGAACGTTATTTTATCTATTTATTTATTTTGAATAATGATGCATGCATCATGCTTTAACAATGATATACTCGAATTCAATCTTGTGAATGTTTCAGATCGAACTACTAATTCCTTTCATCCTTTGACAGAAAATGCAATGTTTGCATATGTAATTACTGTTTGTCACCTGAATTATGCCATGTTATTGGTATTTGTCACACACACAGAAAAGGACTGATAACAGAATTACAGGCCTCCGTAGCTGAGTGGTCAGGAGCGGGAGTGCAGTAGCACACGCTCTTTGAGTAGACCGGGGTTCAAGCCCCTGACTGCTAAATACGGTCGATCTGCCAACCCGCACTGGACCAGTGTGGCAGATTATGGTCCATTTCCCTCAACATGAATCCTGCAGTGGATTGATAATGGCTGCGGTTTACCTTCTTTTACCCTGGCTTGCAGCCGTGAAGGGAATTGTATATAGCAATATGCCTTCTGTATATAATAAAGAATTCTTCTTCAGAATTATGTATGAGGGAAGAAAAATGTGGAATGAAATTTCAATGGTTCGGCATTCCGTTGCCTCATCTTTAATATCTATAATTTGAGGTCCCGTTCAGTTGGACCTCAAATTCTTAAATCTTTACGACCGGTTGCTAGATATTTTTCTTGGTGTTTTATCGATAAATTTGAATTAGGAAAATTAGCTATTATTCATAACTGGGATGATATGGATAATAATCTTCCTGTACGGTGATGGCTGGACTGACTCGCTTGATCCCCCTGATGATGCCCATGAACTGCAGTAAACACAACTTAATAATAATAAATTAACTCTTCACCTTGCATGATCTATTGTCATAACTATAGTACTTCTTTTTAAATTAGTTTAATGGTATCAGCACTAAATCGTACAATCGCACTGTGGAACTGATTCTAATCTCTTGAAGTACTAATCAAACAGGTTAAATGGAACTGAACGTAAGACAGTAAGGCATGTCATTCTTGACCTGATTCTGCTCCTTCTTCTGTACCAAAGTAGTGCACGCGCGCATGAGCTGCTGTAATCTTTCACAAAAAATGATCTCCAGGAAAATATTCCCATTGAACTCGATCGATCGTTTTCCGGATGTAAAAGATTTTCGATTTCTAGATATAAAATCTGAAAAAATATTAAAAAGAGAATTATGATGATAGCTTTTATAATATTCATTTTCCTTTCTTATGATCGCTTAATGAAGGAGTTGAAAAATCTAGTCAAGAATACACAATGAGGAATCTTTATCCTGTTATGATAATACAGTTCGTTCTTAGAAACCTTCACTTTCTCTTGCACGTATGTCAGGCTCGAAGTTCGATGAAACGGCATATCTGATGGAATAAAAAAGGGATAATGCCATTACAATCGAAATTGATAAGTGCTAGTAACTATCGGTCGAAATTATTTTCAAAAAATAAGTTATCAGAGCACGTCTTTGCACAGACATTCTTTCTGCAAAAGTCTGTTGATTGCATCTATCAATATTTAGTCACTGTTAGAAATTGCAATGAATTTGGATGAAAAGTTCATATTTAGGTAAACCATTATCCCAAGTGAAGTAGGAATCACCACTACATGCCATGTCACAGATCTGTGTCTGGGAATATTGGTTGAAAAAGTAGACATCTCCACGAAATGGATAAACGATGAAACTAAACTGGTTTTGAATGCAGATTGATAATAGGGGTCAAGGAAATTCCTAAATTTTTCCTAGGAAGATAACTGTTTTGAAAACTAGCGTCAGTTTGTGTTTACAGAAGTATGTCATGAAAAATCCGAAGGATAGGGAGATAATATCATATATAACTTCTTCCATATTTTTCAACCCCCCGCTACCATAGGCATGGTAGCGGGGGAGGAATGTCAATATCACCAGCAGTGCTTGTGGTGATAGGTTTAGTACAATAGTGTGATTGCAAGCAAGAAGGGTTCATAGCCGAGAAAACGAGTTGTCTGCACACTACGTGTGAGTTGAGATAACTGTTGAACGTCATAATGCACTGGACGCTCGTTAGAATTGCACTGACGCGCAAATGAGCTATACTTATCAAAACAGCATTGCAGTATAACAGGGGACTACGGCGGCAGCTATTTCCAGTCACAGTGCATCAGACCATTGCCCAGTGTAGACTACAGTAGCTGTAGTGTACGTTATTGCATTGTTTTAACAAATAACATTTGCAGACACTAGAAAAGGATCTTCTGGTCTAACGAATTCGATTCCGGTTCCATAATGCAGATGGCAGACGAGAGTATGGAGAAGAAATATTGATAGAAATATTGCAATCCAAATGAAAGTAGTGTCATGAAAAAAGCGCAGGACAGTCGATACCTATGAGCTATTGTCTGAACACTAGTCCAATTATTGTGGTAAACCCATGCGACTTATCATAGTGAATAATGCAGGTCCGTAGTGTGCAGGTATATCCAGGAGTATGACAGTGGAATACCTGCACTCCACTAGTTCACGCTATCCACAAATATCAACCAAATAGAGCACTTGTGAAATGCAGTGGAAAAAGCTACTTGCGTGGATCCAGGAACCGGGGAACGCGTCTAGTCTGCATTGCTGAATATTTTGATTGTGGTGTTGTGCAGCCTTTTCTCGTTTGCAACCTCATATTTTACGCCGCTCCAACTCCACTTATTGTTGTTTATACATTGTACGTATTTTGATTAACCTGAAATGTTAAAACCGAAACATCCCGGCAACCTCAAGACTTAAGAGTTTCCCCACACCATTGGCTGAATATGATGTACGAGAAGATTGTTACCATCATCTTGGGAAATCCATGTGGAGCCAAATAGTGGTTCTACGTAGTACTGTGGCGGTGTTTCTAGTCCTCCATGGCTTAGTGAGTTTCTGGCTTTCTGTCAGTTTAGAAAATAATTTGGATTCGGATCGCTGTCGTAAAAAGTAGAACACTTTTTTTACGTTTTTTTTTTTTTCTTTTAAATCAAATGGAGATGAGTTCGTTGGACTCATAATACGAGATTATATTATTATTTTATTATACCAAATCATTCCAAACACTATAATGTCCATTAACAGTGTATTTCTCATAACTACTTGCCTAATTGTGGGTATGTCCTCCTCTTGCTGCTCGTACCGCCGCCACATGGCGAGGCATGGACTCCACGTTGCTGGGGGTATGTTGTACCATGTCGCAATTCTGGCGACATGGTACGACATACCTCGTAGATTTTTGATTGTCCGTTGTGGAGGTTCCAAATGCTGGATCTGTCGACCCGCATAATCCCAGAGTCATATTCCGGTGAATTTGGCAGCCAAGGTATCACCTGAAATTCACTTTCGTGTTCGGTGGACCACTCTCGAACAATATCCGCAACGTGCAGTGCGCATTATCCTGCTGGAATACACCTGTACCATCCGGAAAGGCTGCCACCAATGATCTACCTGGTCAGCTGCAATGAATAGCTTTTTTTTTTTTTTTTTAGCATTCGGAGTGCGGTCTAGGGGTATAAGGGCTTCAAGAGAAAACATTCCACATACCAAAATACTGCCGCCACCTGCCTGTTTCTATTGGACCAGGACATTGTAGTGATTTCTCTCTGCAGGTTTTCGCCGTACCCTCCATCTCCCGTCCACACGGCATAGCAGGAAACGTGATTCGTCGGAAAAGGCAAATTTATTTCCAGTGGTCAGTGTTGCAGTGACGCCATTCAGATGCAAACTTTAGGCGTCTTTGGCGATGGGTACTTTTACCGGGTACCTACTCCAGAGAGCCTATATGGAGGAGGGTTCGTTGGATCGTATTCTTGGAAACACCGCTAGTCTCAGCTGCCCCTTAGTTTTCCGTCTATCGGGTCGCACAAGGCAGGACCGCCTATTTTCACCACAATCATCGATGAGGTGTGGAGGTCTGTCATTGGCATGGCGACTGCTGCGCTGTCCACTATCCATTCAACCTTGGAACACCTTAACTACAGCACTCCGAGAACAGCCCACAAGACTCTTACTTTTCCGTAATACTGCCACCCGTCAACCGATAAACATCCCTTTTCGAAGTCCGTCAGATTGCAGTCCTTGCCGGCATACCAAGAAGCTGCAGTATCACATTTACCGGTTTTCACCGCGACACTTATGCCACCAGACGGGAAGAAACGACCGATTGCTAAAACACTGGAGGTGGTCATATGTTTTGACTGGACAATGTAGACTCTTAGACTCTTCCGAAGCAGGTAAGCAAACCAACCAGAGAATTTTAACATTATGGAAATTGCAGTAATACACTGCGAAGCGCTAATTCTATCAACTTACTCGTGCCAGTAATTCATCCTAGATACATAACGGTTCAGAGTATAAAATGGAAACGAAATTATCTATTGAATGTAGTTAAGTGACGTCTGTCTTATTTGAATGCACGTTTTTGGTTGTGGTGATATGTGTTTACTAGTTGATATGCACATCCACAAATGCGTCGGATTATATGCATTTGTAGATGTACATATGAAGCAGTAAAAGGAAAAGCAAGGAAAAATTGTTAGATGTCGTTTTAACCAACTGTATTCAGAAAATCCATGTATATCAAGGAAAGAGAAATGTGATCTTTCAAAGGAACTATGTCGCCTTAACTAGCAGCAGTATTGCCCGTTTCATAGTTAAGTAATCCAGTTTTCAAACGGTTTTCGAAAATATATTGTATAAATTAAAACATTCCAGACGAAATCTGCCTTAGGGAAGAATGCATCTGGATGTTCGCCGATGAAACGGCAGATGCTAGTGGCCGTTATGTTGAGTATTTGGTACGTGGAAAATTTGATGAAAGAATCTCATCTGCATTTCCTTGCTTGTAAAGTTCTCGAGAACGTAAGTCATTCCACAACTGCAAGATTTATGAATGATTCTTTGGGGTTTTTATGGCCAGATTGAAAATCGATGCATGGCGGAAAAAGTCTGAATTTTGTTTAACTGTTGCTTCATATATGATAAAAGCAATTTCTGCATTACGGGTTTTCTGAACAAATCTGATCCATGTTACTTGCTTAGCCCATGGCTTACATAGGTTTGTAGAAATAAATTTGCAGACTTTTGGCAAAGTTAATAAACTTATTTATTTCTTGTATAAAAAAATCTTCATAAAAGTATCTACACGCATAGCTATTTACAGAGATATACAAATTAGCCTTCCTCTTCCACCAGGGCTTATTTTAAGAAGATGAGGAACATAGCCATGTGCAGCATTATTCCTTTCCAAAATTTTGATCCTGTAAAAAAAAAGAAAAAAACATTTATGGCTTGGGATACTGTAGCTATTGTCACCGTTAAGGCAATTCTTTCCGAATCTCTGGTTAAAAATCCTTTACTGTTCAAAAATCTTTTAAAAATCATATAAAGATCTTTTGGTAATTATATAATCGAACTTGAAACATGGGGACTTTCTTCGAGCAATGCAGTTGAACAGGCACAGAAAGTTCAGTCAGAAATTTCAACCATCCCTGGAGACATCGTAGAGAAAATAAGAAATAAACTTGATAATGTGAAAGATTGTCCTCTGTCTTTGAAATGATCCTAAACAATCAAATACCATAAATTTACTATGCACCACATAAAAAAAAAAAAAAAAAAAAAATATATATATATATATATATATATATATATATACACACTGAGTGATCACTGAATTATGACCACCCCTATAAAAACTGAATGCGACCCGTTGACCACGTGAGGTACGAGAGTGCACAGTTAGTCGACTACGTAGCATAGGTAAGATGTCAATGGTTCAGTAGGAAGTAAAATTCCAAGCGTGATCGGTAAAAGGAAAGATTTATCGAACGTTGATAAAGAACAGATTGTGGGAGCTCGATGAGCTGGTGCCTCGATTTCCCAAACAGCTGAACTGGTGGGGTGTTCGAGAACCGCCGTTGTTAAAGTGTACCAGGACTGGTCAAAATGGTCAAACAACAACCCGACGGCAAAACTGCAAAGATCAGCGAAAAGTTGATGTTAGAGGTGAGCGCCGAGTCCGACGACTCGTACAGGTGAATATGCGCAGCACTGTTGAAGAGTTGACTACCCAATACAACATGAGCCAACCCGGAATAATATCTAGCATGACCATGCGTCGCACGCTCGTACGTATGGGCTATACCAGCAGACGACCCCTACGGCATCCTCTCCTAACCAAGGTTCATCGGCGTAAAAGACTCGCCTGGTGCAAAGAGCATGCAAGTTGGACGTTAGAAGACTGGAAGAAGGTGTGCTGGTCGAATGAGTCACGTTATTTACTCCACACCGTGGATGGTCGTGTACGGATTTGGCGTCAACAACATGAGGCTTTTCATCCATCATGCATGGTATCAAAAGTGCAGGCCGATGGAGGCAGTTGTATGGTGTGGGGCATGTTTCACTGTCAAGAACTTGGACCCCCTTGTGCGGGTGGAACAACGTATCAGGTCTCCGCAATCGTCAACTGCTTGATGACTGTGTACACCCCACTACGTTACACTTTTTCCCGAGTGGCGATGGTATCTTCCAAGATGACAATGCGACGCGCCATCGGGCACTTGTTGTGCAGGAATAGTTTAAGGAACGATGCTCTGACTTCCAGCATATTGACTGTCCTCCGAACTCCCCCGATATCACTCCCATAGAGCACTTGTGGGATACTATGGAAAGGCACATCAGGCGTGTGGATACCTCCATACCTGTATTGCTAGCCGCATTACGCACAGCTTGGTTAGCGTTACCTCCCGAACGCTTCCGACATCTTGTTGAATCAATGCCACTTCTGATAGTTGCTGTACTAAGGATCTACGACGTATTAGGTAGGTGGGCATAATTCAGTGATCACTCAGTGTGTATATATATATACACACACACACACATACAGGGTGTCTCAAAAATACACGGCATAACATCAGGAATAAGTTCCTCATATGTAGACAATAAAAATATTTTATATCAACATAGTTCCGGAAATCCTTGGTTTCCGAGTTTTGAAGGTTTGACTATGACACTTAACTGTTCACATCACGTTATAGTAATTGTTCAAAATGTCCACCTTCTGGCTGAATACAGGCCTCACATCGACGTCTCATGGACTCGCGAAGACGATGCCAAATTCCTGGCATGTTTCGTATTGTCTCACAACTTGCCACAATTCGATTGCGGAGAGTTTCCACATCAGCTATCGGAGTCGAATACACCAATGACTTTAAATGACCCCACAAGAAGAAATCTAGTGGATTTAAATTAGTGAACATGGAGGCCAGGCAGTCGTCCACCCCTCTACTTCAGGAATTGTAGATCTTGGTCGTCCTCTGTCGGAAGCACGGGGTGTGAAGGTCCCATGTTCACAAAGGCGGCGTTGGATACCCTCAAACGTTTTCCTGTCTGGACATCTTCGTTCTGGGAACCTTTTTTGGTAAAATGACGAGCCTCCAGAGCATTGCCGTCCGCCAAACCATACATAAAGTGTATATCCGCTTGCTCCTCATTTGAGAACATGGTAGGAATGGATAACCACCAGATTCTGTCAGTACCTTGTGATGAAGGAAATCACCTGCGGGAGATAAGACATTCCGGTTAATAACTCGGCAACCGAACATTTCCGGAACAATGTTGATATAAAATATTTTTATTGTCTACATATGAGGAACTCATTCCTGAAGTTATGCCGTGTATTTTTGAGACACCCTCTATATATATTGTCATTTACTGTAGCAAAGATTATTCTACGCACAAATCACGAAATAATCTTTATTTTAAAATTCCATTAATAATTTTGCTACTTTTTTACATATTGACACAAAGAAATTGTTATTCATTTGATTCTAACAAACTGGTAATAAACGTAACAATGTTCCTGCATATAATAGCTTTTGGGGCATACTTTTAAAGAATGTTTATGCAGTGTCTAGGAATTACTATGTCTGCTGAAATAAAATTACAGCTATTCCATTCCTAGAGGCCAAACGGTAAACAGATCAGTCTGATCCAGTTCACTAATAGAAAACGTTGAGTTAGGGGAGACCTTATAACTATCTTCAATCTGGATTACTCAAGTAGAATCCGAAGATGAATATTACTGTTTTATTCGATTCTCCATATACGTTTCAAAATTCTTCAGCTAGCAATATGAGCAGTTCACATAGTTTCCTTTCGAACTGGTCTTACTCTGAATAACGAAAAAGAAAGAGAACACAAACCCCAAAAAACTATTCTAGTTCGTTGTTGTGACGGTGGCAGCTGGAAAGTAGCTCAGACGAGAAATAGTGGCCATTATCTTTAAAGTCGAAGTACTTCCATTTAAAGTTGGAATGGCCGTATCCAAAGATTAAAAATAAAACGAAATAAGCCTTTAAGTTGCGGAGTTTACTGCTAGTTGTGACTTCTGTTTCTAAAAGCATTATGGGATTAGCACAAAAAAACTTATGGGAAAGCAAATAAAAAAAAAAAAAAGAAGTGTGTGTGTGGGGGGGGGGGGGGAATTAGACTTGATGACTAACCGAAAAGCAAACAGTTACATTTGAGGATATACACGTTGAAAACTGGTTTTAAACAATAATGCTACCTAGCATTATACTGCATTTGAAGAGAGAAAATTTTCTAATAAATGTATGGATTTTCTATTCACCACGTTCTTACCCATCTAAAAACGGACTTCTGTATATGTATAAATATGGGGTGTGAAGTATATGAACTTCTTAATAATCGAGAATATACAATATTTTTAATTTTCATTCAGAATTTTGAATTGGCCCATCGCATGTTGCAGAAACCATATACAGTATTTACCCGCGATAAAAAATTATAAAATAAAATAAAAAATTGCCAACTTCGCCTCGAGAAATCTTATAAGAGGAGAAAAAATAACTTGGGATTCTCGTGGTGACGTGTAATTTCTTTTTAAAATAATATGTACGCAGTGATTTAAAAAGCCTTGTTTACACGGACTTAGTAGGGGTGTTGAAAAACATTTCGTATTTTTTCAACACCAAGTGAATGTGAGAAAGTGGATATTCTCCGTTTTAGTAAGATAATTAAAAATGTTTCTGCCTTGCTATAAGTTGAAATTTTGGATAACCTTGAAGAAGAGATGAAAAAGAAAAAAAACCCTCTGGGTTAGGAAATGGATATTAAGAACTATGCGTGGAGGTTCTGCTTTTCTTCTTAAAGAACTGTATCCAGAAAATCTTTAAGAATACAAAATGAGAACTGTATTCAGAAAATCTCTAAGAATACAAAATGTGATCAAGCGTCTCCACAAAGTTTTAGCGCCTTGAGCCTAGTCGCTTCTTTAAATCAACGCTCTGACACTGTAAATGAGAGATGCTTTACCAACGAGAATCAAATTGGAAATAACATCGTCGTATATACCTTTCTAAAGGGAACTCTGCACAAAGCCTATCCTTTCTATTATATCATTTCAGGCTTGCTTGTTTCTATACTGTAAAATGCTTATGTTCTACAAACATTCGTGTGAATTCTACGAAATTCACAGCGGTGTCTGCTCTCCACTTTGACACTTATTTTTTCAACACCACCTAAAGTTACATGAGCCACAAGCAGTCAACAGGAAATGTTATGAGAATGAATACTCACAGGCATTTAGTTGAGGATCACGTGAGAAAATTGTGTCATGATGGGGGAAACAAGTACACGAGTGAATAGACAGGCTTTCTATTCACTTGGCTGGAACCTCTTCTGGAATCCAATAATCTACTAGCTCCTAGACGGATCCCTGTAGGCCTGCTGAAACGTAGGTTTACATAGATCCAGTTATTCCCGTGTAAACAAGACTTTAGTGTCACTGCCCTATCAAACTATCTGGACAAGAGCCAGGTTTGATTCCTGTCGCTAACTGCAGTTGAGAAATACTTGTTATCCGAAGTGGAGGAACTTTTATGGGCTTTTTCCACGCTGTGACTGAATTAGTCGGTCTCGGGTTTTGAGCTCTTTTTTTTTTTTTTTTTTTTTTTTGCCACGTTTGTACACAATTGCATTTAAGAAGATAAAACGACTGAGGGAGGGATTTTGTTTCCGTACTGTTATAATAGGGGCACACCTCCCAAGGAGAGAGCGGATGTAAAATGTGTTGTAGGAGGGGCACTAGGTTACGTTGCGCCCGTTTTTTTCTCTAAGTATTCGGAAACAATAAGAAATAGGTAGCGACTTGGGTATAGGAGTGAAAGGATGGGAGGGGGTGACCTGAAACGTCTGTGTTTCATTGGGTTGTACATAGGATCGTTAATTGTTTAGGCGTTCAGTTTTATTACATAATTCAAATGTATCAGAGAGATTAGTCACTCTCTCCATTTATATGGTAACCTCATGACCTGTTTTTTATTTACTTATTTTCATGCTGTATAATATTTATTCGCAGTAATTCCTACTTATTCAAGTGCTGTATTCAATATTAAAATTTTGTTTGTTGATAATAGCCCCTATCAAGATAATTTTTCAGTTTAAATGCACGAACTGAATTTGCATATTACCCCGAAGAGTACTGTAATATCAGAGTAAAAGAAATCACTTTGTATATACTGTACTGTATACCTTTGAAACGTGTTTTTAATAGACCAATGTAAAACGTATTGTGTATTGTTTACAATATTTTATTTAGCTTCTGTGATGACGCTGAAAGATTACATTAATTATTATTATTGTTGTTATTTTATTTCTCCCTAATGGGGATTTTCACTCCGTTACGGGTACTGCTACCAAGCGCACAGGGTGGTTGTTATGTCTGGTGTTACTGTTGGTCGAGGAACTCTCTGACTATTTGCAGGGTCTTTGGCACCATACTGGTGGTTGACACGATGATCGCAATGGTCATTACCTGTTGCATATGCCACGTCTCTCTGATCTTCTGTCTTCGGCCCGCGTACTTCTTGATCTTTTCCTCATGGGTTTTCTGTAAGTTGCCAGTGTTGGGCACCGCTATGTCAATCAGATAGGTAGCATTTTTCTTCTTGTCGACAAGGGTTATGTCCAGTCTGTTGTGTGGGATTGTCTTGTCCATTATTATGGCGCGATCCGTGTACAGCTTGTGGGTTGGGGTCTTTAGTACGGCCTGGTGTTCGTACTTGTAATACGGTACACTTTCTTTGATCAACTGATGTTTCCTCGCTATCTTCTGACGTATATCCTGGCTACCTGGCCGTGTCTACGAGTGTACGCCGTTGGGATGATTACCTTTTATATCCTGCAGTGATGTGTCGGATCGTTTCTGGAGCCAGGTGGCATCGTCGACATGTGTCATCTGACACATTCCGGGCTCCTAGGGGATGTATTTTCTGTAGTTTCTGGTGTTGATTACTTGGTCTTGGATGGCGAGCATGAATCCTTCAATCTCTGGAAGAGTGTCCCGGTCGTGAGCCATGCATTGGAAGCCATTTTATGTATGTGGTATTGATGGAGGTCATTGTAGTGTCTACCATGAAGCGTCTTCTTTTCTTTGCCTATCTTTCTCGCTTCATTTGTTCCGTCTGGGCGGGAGGGGATTTCTCGCTTAGGTTGAGTGGGGTATGCCGCTTATCTGTCTTCCTTATGGCCTGGTAGAGTGCTATTATGTTTATCTGGAAGTAGTCCTTCAGGTTACCTATCGCTGCCTTCTGTTGCTCGATGAGGTCTATCCACGGCTGATTTCTGGTGGTGTTGGCGGCTCTTGATCATCATTGTCCTTGCCTTCTCTCATGATATCCTCTAGGTCAGGATTAGTCCAATCTGTGATCCCTAAGGAGTATGTTAGCACTGGTATGTTAGTGAAGGAGTACGTTCAGCTTTGCTTTGAGCAAGCTTCTTAGTCTCTGATGATATTTTTCGGTCTGGCAGGCCTTGATCTCTTTGTGCTCTAACTGCTGAGCCTGCATCATCCCCGGGTATTTGTAGGGCTCTTCCCTCTCATGGCTTCGATCTCTTTACCAGTCTGCAGCTGATGGTTTCGGCCGACTAATTTCCCCTGGTGCAATCCGTGGGTCTTGCATTTGGCATTATTATTATCGTTATTGTTGTTATATTATTTCTCCCTGATGGGGGAAATAACATTCCACCACATGACAAGTACTGGTACCAAGTGCACAGGGTAGTTGTTATGTTTTGTGTTACTGTTGGTCGATGAACTCTCTGACTATTCTACAGGTGTTCAGGATTATTATTATTATTATTACTGACTCTTTTACTTCAGCAATAAAAGCACCTCTGACTATATGTACAAGTATTACACCACATAATACGCATTGCATTGTCATATTCTGCTTGTATATCGACTTAATTTATTTTTTTGATATTATAAACAGACTTACTTTTAATTATAATATGAGCTCCCAAGTTACGAACATCAGATTTAAGAATTTTTGATCTTACGAAAATTTTTTACACTTGGTCCTTTCATTCGTTTAAACTTGAAACAGATGATTTATAAAACCTGATCTCTGCTAAACTAATGAACTTTCGTTTTCCCTTATTCTCACTGTTAAATTTTCGAGTTATATATACTATTGCGCTTTAAAAAAAAAAAAAAAAAATATATATATATATATCCATATGCATTCCGTTATTCTGAATTCTGTACTATTCACCACAGCGAATAAAAGAAAAGATTTGAGCTTCAGGCGTAATACTGCATATTTAATGATTTTTCCAGATATCAAAGATATCTGGAAAAATATTATTAGCGAGCTAACGGTTGTAGAGCTGTCACAAAATATACATGCACAATCACAGTTAATTAATTTTGGTATAACATCTTAATCAAAATGCAGATCCTAACCTAGTTCACCCTCATCGATAATTTTAATTTCCGCTTACAAGTCTAATAAAGCCGGACTTTCATGTTTCTTGGGTTAAAAGAAAGCAAAGGTGAATCTTGTCCTTTTGCGCCGAGAGATGGCGCTTAGAGGAACAATAAGGAGTGCAGTATATGAGTGTTGGTGCGGACAAGTTTTATCGAATATTTTATATTCTTCTCAGTTTAAATGTTATCTGTTTTGCCCACATCGGAGGAAAGTAGTGTGATTCTGCCCTTTAAGCCAGTGATGAGAAAACGAAGCTCGCGAATCTAATTTCAGTAACAAAAAAAAATAATAATAAATCGACGAATAATAATTATATTCTTATAAAATATTATTAAACGACGTATTACTTATAATACAACTATTAGTTTTAACATGAAAATATAAATCAAAAAAAGTTTCATCTCGCATAAAGATAACTATTCTTGTATTTGGTTTTGTTGTCTGGGTTTACGTTCCGGATAACAACAAAATGGCGACGTAAATGTAAGCATTTTCATAAATTTTATTTTTTATATAATATAAGTGACCTCAAGTATATATAGGTCACTTATATTACATAAAAAATAGGCACTTGACAAGCTTGATGGCATTGGTGACTTTGTAATGACATTAATCATAAATAAATTATAAGATTTCATTTATAATGCGGTTAGCAGACATTTTTTCCCTCCTCAATTGGTCCATGTGCCAAAAGAGGGTTGCTCAACACTGCCCTAAACCCAACCAGCCTCTATATCAGAGGTTCCCAAAATTTCTCGGTTCACGGCGCCCTTAGTGTCCCAGTAAATTTTTCACGGCACCCCTAGACCAAAATAAATACCTAACACAGTGGTTTTCGACCTTTTAATATATACCTATATAATAATTTTATTCTTTATATAGAGGTACTAAATAAAGATCAATTATAAATAACCACAAAATTTTAAAAAAATACGGTACAATGGATACCGTACCTTTTTATAATGAAATAAATGTATAAATTAAAATAATAATAATAACTTTAAGTAAGTTAAACCCAAATTACACGGCATCCCAAGAATGTTGTTGCGGCACCCCGGTTGAAAACCACTGCCCTCTATCCTCCTGCCAGTCCCATTGTAATACTTTTGGTTTTATCTGTGGAATGTTTAACATGTTTGGTCATGTTATGTTATTGCAAGAAATAAGACTAGCCTCAGGAACTGAACTAGATCGATGATTTCTTCTGTTTTGATATGTTTATGACGAAGGTTCTGACATTTGATTCGAAAATAATGTTGAGATTTTGTAAAACGTTTGATAAATATAACGGCTCATTTCCATATACACATTTGTGGCAGTACCATTAATTACAGCAGAAATTAATTTAATCACCCGCAAAGAACAGAAACCTCTCAAAAAATTTCACTTGTTTCCATTTTCCTTTAGGCCTGCCTGAAGAATAAAATAAAATTTTCCGTCTTTCTTTTCCCCCTCTCTCTGTCTCTCAAGCATTTCTTTTATGCTTGCTGAAAATTTTCCAAGTATTGAGTCACAAATAAAAACGTCTGGAATTGACAATTTTAATTTCACCCTACTTAATAAGTATTAAAATGCATTTCCCAAAATATAATGTGCAAAAAAAGAACCTCACTTAAATCTGTAAAATTTTACGGCCGTTCTTTCCTGGGGAAATTTTCTCTATGGATCCTTCAATTACTGATCTTACTCCATTCTTCTTTATTTTTTAATCTTCACCAAAACATCTAGTATCTCAAAAAAGTCTGACAAAATATAATCAAGAGACGTCTGTTCCAGAATTTACCGGCATAAGCTGACTTAGTCAGAGGGAAGGCTACGATACTATGTCAATTAAGAAGACATCACAAGAGCCGCAGGGTGAGTCAAGCTTGTGAAAGTAGAGAGTAAGCATTAGTGCGAAGCAGAGGAAAGTTCGTGGAAGCTGCTTACTTTGCATAACATTAAACTAAGTACTGTATAGTACAAATAAAACTTCACAAATTGCCTTGATAGATAAAGCGGGGAGGTAGAAAAATATGTATATGAAAAGAGTGTGGTTCAAAATTGCAAAATTTCAGATGATATTGTACCACTAAAAAAAATCCTATAAATATATGTCAAAAGTATTTATTTCCACGAAATTAAACATTAATTATAAATTTAAAAAAAAAAACTGTATAAAACTGCAAAAAATATATAAAAAAACATTTTATGTTTAAGTTTTACACAGCCATAAAAATATGACTGTAAAACGGGCTTGAAACAGTACAAAACGTAAGAGCCAACACCGACACGACAGTGTTGTTCTACTATTATTACAGAAACCGCATATTCAGTTGTGAGTAACAGGTAGATAAGAGTACTTACTACATTATCAACGTGTCTTTGAGTATCAAGTCCCTCGGAAACTGGCTGTTTATAGAAATACATTTCTTAAACTGACAAATCAGTTCAATTTTGACGAGTTAAATGATATAATTTTAATTTATGGTGAGGTTGAGAAGAATTCCGTAGCTTGTGTTTGTAGATACGCCAAAAATGTTCCAACCCGATGAGTACCAAACCTTAAAACCTCAGTATGTTGCTATGGAGAGACGACTTAGAGAAATAGTTCGCTGTTTCTCTAAGTGGTCTGAAACCATTACTAGTTATTTAAACTGATAGGGGCGATTTTGAAAAACAGCAAGTGTTGAACAACAAATACTTCTGTCGAGTAAATGTTTCCTCCGCAAGCGAATGGAGGACATTCATGAACAGTCATTGCATCCATTTTACCGTACTCCTATACAAGAATTATTGCTACAAAACATTATAAACGCAGACATTTTGTACATTACAAAATGTACAATTTCATATTCAGTTTTTCAGCCATATTCTGGTTACAAATGAATTATGTATAAAAACAAATAGGATTCTCAACTCTGGAAACACTCATATCTGGCCCGAAGAAAATCCACATGTCTATTAGTACTCATTATTTAGACTAAGGCGCATTTAGGGCTAGAGCCTTATGATGCTAAGCACTTTATATACATAGTACTCATTATTTATTAACTTACTTTTCCTCTAGTGTTTAATGTTTAATCCTTATTGATTTACCAGAAAGGTTTTCAGAAATGGTTTACCTACATTTTCTGCAGAACAATTTGTGGGAACGATTGGAAGACGTGCCCCTAACAAATCGGCAGAGAATATGGTTTATGCACAGCGATGAACCAGCCAGCTTTTCCCGTGATGTGTCTGACTTTTTAAATACGAAATATAAAAACGAAGTATAATGTAAAACAGATGCAAGAAACCAGATATTCAAAAGCAATCCTGGAACGGGTCCTACTAGGAAGAAGGAGAAGAGGAAGACCTAGGAAGACATGGATAGATGGAGTACGGAGTGCACGGCGCCTCCGTAGCCAGGTGGGCAGGAGCAGCAGTGCGTAGCACACGCTCCTTGATTAGACCGGGATTCGAGCCCGTGATCCACCAAATACAGAGGATGCGGAAAGGTCAGGGAATGACCACCACATATCCCCGGAGCAATACGGTAATTTTTCCCCGCCAGAAAGTGCGGTTCATGACAGCTCGAGGTCTAACTGACCAAGACACCTTGAACCGCACTTTCTGGCGGGGAAAAATTACCACCAAAAAATAGCTTGTAGGCTGAGGAAACATTGCAAATGGAAATACTGTATATATATATATATATATATAAAAAACAAAAAATAAAAATTAAAAAAGTATAATAACCGATGAGTGTTTATGGTCGGAACAGAATATATAATGACCACCACGGTCACCTGACCTCGCACTATTAGATTACTTTGTGTGAGGCCACGTGACGCGTATTACCACGCAAGACGGACCCGGAAATCGCATTTTGAAGCTCTGAAACCATTAATAATAGTCCTGAAACGATGGAACATACCAGGAAATTGTGGATTCCTCGCGCTTGGTAATATAACCTTTTGTGAGCCAGTTCTCACCAAGGTTATATTACTCGGTAACTTATTTCTACTCACGCTTTCTTTAACAGAACTATTACCTAATTTACTATATACGGCTATGAATCGCCAATTGACTGTCCGCATCTGGAGTAACAAAGATTTTTCATGGACTAGCAGTGATTTTAACTGGTTCTATATCATTGCTTTGTACATACAACAGTTATCTTTGTCTTTGTAAGTTCCCTTAATATGATGTGTGACATTCAAAAAACAGTCGATCATGCTTCATATTGAATGTTTCTTTCTGACGCTACAAAATTTTGAAATATCAGTAATATTAGTGAAGAGTAGCGATATATTCTTACCTGTATGTATATTTTTATGGTTCACCGTAGGTCGCTGGGCATATGCGTGAGACTTAAGTATATAACAAAAGTTATTTGATATTAATTATATACATTTGCAGTATAATTATAAATATTATATTTAAGCGTTTTGAGTTAATTAATAAAAGGAAATAAAAATATGTTATTGTAATATTAATTTATGCCAATATGTGTGTTATTTTATTGTTATTTAGTTTTTTAGGAGCATTAGCAACTAAGGCCATATTGCTCCGGGGATATGCGGTGGGCATTCCATGACCTTTCTGCATCCTCCGTATTTGGTGGTCCAATAAGTGTATGCAGATGGACTGCGATGAGTTACATTTTTTCCATTACGGATCGCGAAGAAAAGTAATTGTTGAGCCCTGATATAAGAGGTGTGATTAAAATTTTTCCGCACTGGATTTAAAAAAAAAAAAAAAAACAAATCAAAAAAAAAGTCCCTTACCATGTATTTCATGCTGTTACTTCCAGAGTACTCCGAATGAGACTTGATACAACGAGTCTCCTTCGAACTGTTATACATTCACTTTAGTGTGAATGTATAACAGTTCCTGGCCAAGAGCTGGCTTTCTTGCATAATTTACTACTACTAATACTAGGCGTAACCTGGCTGTGTTCTTCAACTGGCTCCCTGTGATTTCTTCTTGTTTCACAAAAAAAAAAAAAAAAAACAGAAGTAAAAAAGCTTGTACCTTCTGACGCTACAGAGGACAGAAATTTCATGCCATTTCAGATGTCCACGAAAAAATCTCGGGGCCTACTGGAGAATATTACAAGCAGAGGCTATCGAAATGCTCTCATCAACAACAAAATGGTTGTATTAAGTTTCAAAGGACTACTTCTAGAGTGACAGCATGGAATAACCAGCAAGGTGACATTTGTTTATTTCACTCCTGGAATTTTGTAATCACCATGTGATAACAAAATTGCATTTAGAGACGAAACACTGATGCCACAAAGTCTCATGTCTGTAAATCTGTCAAGGGCGTGTGTTGTAAGGCCAGTTTGCTGAGTTCCAGACGAAAAACACTGAAATGGAAATAATAGCAGGGAAATCTTACACTTCCGCCTAAGATTAGTTAACTCAGTCCAGCATGAAAACCCTCTCATTAACTTCCTGATGTCATCATCTGGGTTCAAATCCGACACTTTCAAATCGGCTGATGAGTTACATGTGCTACCACGTAATCCACCTCCTGTTTTTTTTTTTGTTTTTTTTTTAAACCCAAGAAAAGCAATTTTTAATTTCAATCACTAAACGATTTTTGTTATGTAAATATCTCCAAGAGTGTGTTTAAAAACAAAAGGTTATAGATTAACCAACAGATATATCGAAATGTAAAGGGCTTTCATTGGTCAACTTGACAAGAACGTTAAATGGCTATCTTCCAACAAATTTCACTGATAAGAACATTCACAAATAATTTTTTAAAAAATCCAGTACGACGACCGTAGCTGCTTCCGCAGTTTATTAATTAAGTTACGTCTTCGATTCAACGTGACAGTTTATTCGGTTTTCTTTCTCTCCATGCCTGTTGAATTATAATTAACTGTTTTTTCTTTACCTCTTTGTTCACGGAATGTCGCGAGCCTGAGGCTACATTCCGTCAGTTTCTCTTCTTTTTACTTCTCAATTCAAGCACAATTGTCGGGCAAATCTTTTCATGTTTCGTTGTGAGTTCTTGATTCGATAGAAACTCAGAAAGATACTCAGCAAGCGAGAGAGTTCATATAATGAAAAAGAAAAACGTTTAAATAAAAAAAAAATTTTCATTACTCAAGATGAAGTTAGTAACATTGACCATCAACAGCTACAAAAATGTTGACCTGTTATTCGTATTTATACAGCACGAACAAAGTATTCAGTCACTATGTTTTTAACAGTGGGATGTGCCACACTATGCAGCAGTGAAAAATTAAGAATATTACAAACCAGGTTTGTTCTCAGTAGACATTTTACTAAATACTGCCTTCCACGATTTTAAACCAAGCTGTCACTTGGAAATCTGAATGTGCTTATGGAGGCTGTATTGGGGCATATACAACTCTTGCGGCTGGTGCAGTGGTTATCTCCGTCTTTCCACACCGTCAGGAAAAGGTTTTGGTTCTGGTTCCATTTCGACGGGAAAAAAATTTATGGGTCTTTTACATCCACTTGTATCTCGGACTTTTCATCCACAAAACAGACGTATCGGTCATAAAACACACGCAGTTTAGACTTTGAAATATTTGCTGCTTTATGTAATCAGTTGTCTTAGAACAAATCCAGAATAGCCCAATTCAACCAAACTCAGCTCAATTCGAACATTGTGTCCGCTGTGTTCAGTCGGCCATAGTGCAGACTGTGGTGAGTATTCAACAAAGTCAAGTCGTTTTGAGGCAACCAATATCTCTTCTTACCCCTTCACATTAAGGACGATTAGTAACCCTGGACATGTCACTGTAGGAATGACTTTTAAGGTACTACGAGTCTTCGATATTATTGAAGAATGCAGTTAACAATGAGTTCACCCTTCTTCGTTGAAAATCATAGTAGCGGTCCTGCTTGGCATTGATTTAGCAGTCAGTACAGCAGAATCAACTAATATGGTACTCTCCGGTGCATATTTTTCCACATGATTCCACAAGTTTTCAATTAAAATTCAAATACAGGGACTGTGGTAGCCGAGGAAGATGTATATATTGTGATTTGCGCAGTGTCTTTGTCACCTTTGGGATATTCCCTTTCTCTCTAGGTAAGAATGCTGTCACCAGAGTCCTGTACGGGTGCATAATGCCCCTGGATACACCGCTTTATATCCAGAGGCATTATGCACCCGTCCGCACCGTCCGTGGGTAGTAAACAGCATGGAAGAAAATTCTTTACACTGCATTACGTTTTCACTGAGCCAACGATCACTATCCGTTCACAGAAACCGGCTATCTCTTCCCTTCGGACGCTGGGATGTTATAAATTGCAGTACAGCTGCTTACCTTTATCTTCTAGCAAGCGGTACTGACTGATTCTACTTTTTGATTTTTGCTTGCCATAGCCTTATTTGTTTCGGCATTTAATGCACATGTAGACATGTATAGTATCTTATGTACAGCGGCTCCGGAACGTTAGTTTAGCTCCGACCAGGTACTCTGTGAACAGAAACTCTAAAACGGCCAGAAATGCGTGTAATGTTATATTCTTGCAGTGTGTGTGTTGTTTACTTGTTTCTGGCCTCTTTGTTACCAGGAAGGCGATCACCTGGAAAGCATGCCGAATGTCCATCTACACCACAGGGAGGTTGGCCACAACTAAGTGTATCCCTAACCAACAGGAGGTGGACCCCTCCGGTTTTTGTCTGCCCTAGGAAGGACAAAAACCACACCTACTGGAGATAGTGCTATGCCAGTAGGTTCCAGCAAATCCCGTACCTACAGCTGCCCAAACTGGGGTACCAGCAAAAATAAAAATAAATAATTTAAAAAAATAATAAAATAAAAATAAATAAAGAAATAAAATAAAAAGAGAAAAAAATATATAAAAATAAATAAATAAATAGAAATGAGAAAAACATAAATAAAATAAAAGAAACAGAAAGAGGAGAAAAAAAGGAATGGAAGGTGAGTGTAGCAGTGCATTTTGTAACGGTTTTGATTTAAAACAACAAGGATGCTATAACGTAGATAATAAGATGGCAGGTGACGTCAGTTTTTAGAGATATCAATAGACGTTGCAGGAGTTGGGTCCGTTCCTTGTTGAGATGATGATAGACTCGAAAGAAGTTGCTTTCTTTTGGTGAAAACAAACAGCAGAGGAGAATTGTTGTAGAGTTGAGAATGATAGAAAATTTCAGTCAGTGCCACTTCATTTCCTTCAGAAAAATTGCTAACAGCAGTTTGTAGTGTAGATCTGTCGTTGTGGTATAGGTTATAGTGATACAGAATGTGCACCCAGATTTCCGCAGCACCACACAAGCAGAGATTGGTGCGACTAGCCAAATTGAAATAGTTTGGAGTTGATGGAGCCGTGCCCAGTAAGTATAGATGACGTTGAAGCTGGAAGAAAACCATTTGCGAACGTTCTTGTTGAGAGGGAAGGCAACTACAGGAATAAAAGAGCGGGTGACTTGACCAGTAATGCTGGAATCCTATCGTGGTTGCCACACATTGGTAAGTTCATTCCAAATTCTCCGTTTCTCGTTTTTGATGTAGCAGTTAGGTTACATGAGATACCCAGAACGTCGCCAGGAATTCCGTGCTTTAAACGATAGCGCAGTCCTTTGAAGATGAAATGCAGATCTAGTGGAAAGACTCCAGCAAGAACCAGCAGAGGACACTGTCCTGCAGTGTCCTCTGCTGGTTCTTGGGGCCCGGAGCATGGCAAGGAGCATAATCCGTTGAATGGAGATAAGCTTGGAACGAAGTTTAACATTAACGGCTCTATGAAACCAGACTTTCAAAGGATATGTTGTTATTGGTACGAATACTGCTGTATAATATAGTAAGAGCCTTCCTGTTTAGTCCCCAGTCCGATTTGGAAATGCAGATAATTGCTGCAGTGTTAATACACAGCTAATGCTAACATTATTTCCTCTTGACTTGACATGCCTATTCGTTGGGGTTGTTTTTTTTTTTTCCCCCTTCTTTAGCTTCATCACATCATTCGTACAAAGAACCGACTCCGCTATTGCCATAAAGACGTCAGTGTATGAGCACTAAAAATTATGCTTCTCGTGAACGGATTGATATTATCCGCTATTCTTTTCATGATTATTCATGAGAAACAGAAACTTTTAACATGACATGCTGTATAAGCAAAAAATTTCAGTGTACATTTTGAAGTTTCTAATGTGTCGAGGTGCACGCCCTTCGTTTCCGCATTGTTCTTCTTTTTTTTTTTTTTTTTTTTTCTTTTTGAATGGCGATTGCAAATATATCAAAAGTTGTTAAAACCAATAGTATAGTACTCTAGTAGGCACAACTATTGGGAGGATACGCTGTTAACGGGCCCTGTGTGCCAAGCGTTTCCGTGGCCAAGCGATTGAAGAGCGTTTTTCTCTAAGCGACTAGGTTCTCTTTTGTTTTCTCCTTTACTTATTAAACTTTTCCGTTAAGTAGCTCTACTTTTTTAAAAGCACTGAGAAGAGAGCCCAGAAGAAGGAAAGTACCTTTTCTTTAATTTAATTTGTCTTACTAGCTGTACTAACCTCTACGCTTGGCCACAAGCGGCACTGCTCCTGCCTCCCTGTGGCGGGGCCAGTAACCTGGGTGATAAAGTTAAACCCCCAGGGCCAAAAGGAGCTATCATGGATACAAATAGTTATCCACCTTTAGAGCCTTCGAGCTCCAAGACAAGAAATTTCTGACAATGACCATGATTCTACATGAACATGGTGAAGCGACTACAATCCGGAGACCTCCTAATTGAAACAGCCACCTCAGAACATTCTGAGCGGCTGTTAAACACAACATCATTTGGGGGGGGGGGTGACAGTATCAGTTACTCCCCACAGAACATTAAATTCATTAAAAGGTGTGATCAGTGAATGGGACCTAATCAGTCTCCGAAGAAGAATAGAACTTTGTAATACTCCAAGAACTTTGTAGTCAAAAGGTAATAAATGTGAAAAGAATCATGAGTAAAAAAGATGGAAATTTAACTCCAACTCTGATTCTCTGACTCCAGGATGGAGTCAGAGAATCTCCTTCCAGATCATCAGTATGGCTTTCGAAAAAATATATCAACCCTAGACGTGCTCATCAAAGCCGAATATCATATCTGGAATGCCTTTGTCATGTCATGGCCAATCTGGTTATGGCCAATTTAGTTATGGATAATGTTTAGATATGGATTTAATTTAGATAATGGCAAATCTAGTTATGGCCAATTTAGATCTTGAAAAGGCATTTGATACTACATGGCGTCATGGTATTATTATGGACCTTTACCATCTGGAGCCTAGGGGCCATTTGCCTGAAATAATTCAAAATTTCCTGCAATTGCTTTTCAGGTCCGATTTAAAAACGTACTCTCTACATCTCACATTCAGGAAGAGGGAGTCCTGCATGGATCAATACTTAGTCCAACACTGTTTTCAATCCAAGTTAGCAGCGTGACACGAGATATCCCAAAAACCGTTCAAACTTATATGTATGCAGATGACCTTACCATTTCCTGTCAATCTCAAAGTATGAATACCATCGAACGGCAGCTCTAACTTGCCATAACCAAAATAGAATTCTGCACTTCACGGAATGGCTACCGACTATCAGAAAAGAAATGCACTTTCACTCACTTTTGCAAGAAACGAGCTCTCCATCCCGAACCTGAGCCACAAATAAACAATACTCCAGTCCCGCTTGTTAATACCGTTAAATTTCTTGGACTAATATTAGATCGCAATATAAATTTCCAAGCACACATCACTTATTTGAGAATTTCTTGTATAAAGCATTTGAATATACTTCGTTCGGTCTCATCGATGTCATGGGGAGCTGATCGGTATACTTTTCTGCATCTTTATAAAAGTTTAATCCGTTCACGGCTAGATTATGGTTGTCCAGTGTATGACTCTGCCAGGAGCACTACTTTAAAACGGCTAAATATGATCCATCACAGTAGAACCCAGATAAGAAGTTTTCCAAGGGACTGGAGGTTTAGAACTTCTTAGAAGGGAAAATGACCTAAGAGTATGAAATATTAACTACACAAATAAAAATGAAAAGATGCACATACATAAGTTAAAGATGATTTTGAAGTACTATTTCAGAATTTATAAATATTTTACTCTGCCTATGGGAAACATTTTTAAACGGAGGATTTCTAGTTGCTTAACATTCTATTCATTAAATTCATTACCAAGTTGGAAGGATGAGCTCCTTTGGAGTTTAAAACATACCTTAAAAGGTCACAATTACAATAAGACAGAGAACAATCCACTAAGTAATTCAGAACTGTTCAGAAAATCAGAACTTAACGGCAAATGCTTCACGTGCTCGAGGCTATCCAATTATGGATATCGATGAAAACAATTGCAATATGTCATTTTCGTTATATCAAAATCTTTATACTAAAAAGGCTTTAAGGCTAAAAACATCAGACTACGAAAAATTGACTAATCAAACAAGTTAGTGCGTAGCATAATTTTAGTTCGTAGTAAATCACCGTGTAGGTGGCATCGTTTTTGTGATATCTCATATTGTGAATGCCTTCACAACGAGTTGCCCTAATATTGAACTACCTAGAATAAGGAAGTAAGCAACGCTTCGACACTGGATTCTCGAATGCCAGTGGATTCTCGGCGGATACCACCACCCCTGGGTCGTGGTATCCGTTAATAAGTAACATTAGCCTTCTCAGTGGTGAAGCTTTGCTTATTGGGAGTAGTGCAATATCAGGGAAACTCGCTGTGAAGGCATTCACAACATGAGACAACAAAAACGATGCCATTTCACCTGCTTCGGTGGTTTACTACGAACTAAAATGATGCTTGGCATAACTTGTTTGATTACCAAATGTTTATATTGTTTAATCATTTTTAATATTAAAAATAAAGAATTTCTATATTTAAAAAACGTATATATGGGAAAACGTTATTATAATAATACTCTGTGTATTCTTTATCACGAACTTTTAATGCTGGAAAACTTTATACCCGGGAAACTCCTTAAGCGGGAAAATAATATATTACAACATATAGAGGTGAAATTGGGACTTAAGAAACCAAACCTAGTACAGGGTTTCTAAAACTTCTTATGCGGGAATTTCTTATCCGGGTTCTACTGTATTTTTAAACGAAATGAACTCTGAGAGAGAACTAATCAAAAGCTTACAATTTCAGTGATGTAAATTTTCATTAAATCAAACGTTACTAATTCTCTCCGTATTATGAGGGCAGAAGTATTGCAAGGTTTGTGAATTGCCTTTTCTGACAGTTGGTTTTAATTAAGCTCTACAAGTATCCACCTTTATCTATCACTTATTTCATTTTCCTCTGTTTCTGACCTTTCTCACAGAAGAGTTAGTGCAGATCACTGCGTGCAAATGCAATGTCACAATTAGTTGATAAGCAAGTATGATTTTTCTTACATGCCTGTTAGAATATAAGAAACATCTGTCACATCTAAGAAAAACAAACGAGTGATGTGAGCTTTTATAAAAGTAGAGACATGCATGCGCGCATTTCGGGAGTAAGTAAAAAGCGGTTCCATTTGAAGGCCAAGGAGCTCGATTTATTTGTAAGCAAGCAGTGGTTGTATCCTAAAGAATACAGCGTTAAACGGCAACTACGGATCAACCCATGGTGACAGGTGTACAAGTGCAATGGGAGCTTGAATGACGATCAACGTAGGGAATTTGAAGCGTCAGTGAAAGCGCAGCAGTCACCCATGGGTAACACATGTAAGGTTCAGTGAAAACTAGCTATATCCTTTTCAATAAATATATGATGAAAGAGATACAGAGGCACTGTGTGTCCATAGAAGCGATAAGTTTTTGCAGATATCAACCTCTTAAGAAACAAAACATGCGGCACAACTTACTTATGTGGTCATTTAGGGAGTCATTTCCTAGAAGGCTAAGATGTTTGCATTTATTTCACTAGCAACTTATATAAAGTCTGAATGTCTGCAAAAACTTCCCTTCTTTTAATTTTGTTCACACATTTTAGGGCGTGTTTCTAATTCAATTTTTATGTTGTTGTTGTTTGGTTTTTAGGAGCATTAGCAACTAAGGCCATATTGCTCCGGGAATATGCGGTGGTCATTCCCTGACCTTTCCGCATCCTCCGTATTTGGTGGTGACGGGCTCGAACCCCGGTCTAATCAAGAAGCGTGTGCTACGCACTGCTGCTCCTTCCCACCTGGCTACGGAGGCGCCTTCAATTTTTATACCTACAGGTTTAAAAACAGAACATAGTAATTTCTACTGGTGGAACCAAAGGAAAAAAAAAATATATATATATATCAAATTTGTCGAGTATTAAGTATCAACATATATTAATAAAATTAATATTCAAATAGCATACCTTTGAAAACATAGATAACCACACCAGACACCCATGAGAAATGTGCGTACATTATTTACCTTAAATAAAGCACAGTATTTAAAAGATTGGCCCTAATATGATTGTCTGAAATATAACAGGAAATATACTTTAGTGCACAAGGAAGATTATAATTTATATTAATACTGTTACTATGTTAATATTTGTTTTATATATTCGTTTTCCATCTATTAAGTTTAGATGAAAACAAATAGATAAAAAAAAAAAATAGACAATTAGAAGCACATTGGACTACACTGGCGTTCAAAGAAAGTGCATCACCAATTAAAATTGTATTTTTTTTTTTTTTTTTTTTTTGTGATTTGGTAGTTGTTAGCGCATCGGCTTCTGTGGCCATATTGCACCTCCCAAGGTTTTTGCAGTACTTTGATCCAAGATTCTTACTAATGACCTAGCACAGATTGTTCATTTACCTACAAGAATACCGGACAATCCTAATCATACAGCCAATACGCTTGATCTTTTTCTCACAAACAACCCTTCTAAGTACAAGGTTGAAGTGAGAGGTCCTTTAGGCACTTCAGATCACAACTTGGTGATTGCCTCTTCTCCAATGGAACCTTTATCTCATGGCTATTCCCAACCTCGTATTGTTTGGCATTACAAGAATGCAAAATGGGATGACCTGCGAGACTTCTTTTCTTCTTTTCCTTGGTCTGATTACTGTTTCAAAACTTCTGATGTCAACGTTTGCTCAGATCGTGTCAGTGAAATTATTCTTGCAGGAATGGAATCCTTTATCCCACACTCCACTTTAAAATCTCGTCCTTTATCTAAACCTTGGTTTTCCAATAAATGTGCTAAGGCTGTCCAAGAGAAGAACGTTGCATATCGTAATTGGCTTGTTTCTAATTCTTCAGTTTCATTTTCTGCCTACACCAAAGCTCGCAACAATTGTAAAGCAGTTATTAATCAGTCCAAACTAGAGTTTGAACAGGCTAAGAGTAGAAAACTTGCTTCTTGCCCTAATGGTAGCCGAGCATTCTGGTCTCTTGCCAAAGCTGTTTGCCGCAACTTTTGCCCATCTCTGCTCCCACCTCTGTCCAAACCAGATGGTTCTGTTGTCACTTCAGCCAAGGATAAAGCTGACCTGCTAGCATCCCATTTTTCTTTGAGCTCATGTATTAATGATCTTGGTAAAACACCTCCCACCATTCCTAACACGCTCCATTCAATGCCTCCTGTGGTCTTCCGTCAAAAGGATATCAGAAGGATTTTGATGAATCTTGATGCTAAGAAAGCTCCAGGTCCTGATGGTATTTCTCCACTTGTTCTCAAAACCTGTGCTCCTGAACTTACTCCTATTCTTTGCCGCCTTTTTTCACTTTCTTATTCCAAAGGTGTTTTTCCTTCTGCTTGGAAATTTGCTCATATCCAGCCAGTTCCTAAAAAGGGTGACAAATCCCTCCCATCCAATTATCGTCCCATTGCAATTACTTCTACTCTTTCTAAAGTAATGGAGAAATCAATTAACCGCCAACTCTTAAACTACCTAGAAACTTTCCGTCTGATCAACGATCGCCAGTATGGATTCCGTCAGTGTCGATCCACTGGTGATATTCTGGCTTATGTTACCCATTTATGGACTAATTCAATGGAAAGGTTCGGTGAAACACAAGTAGTTGCTCTTGACATCTCAAAGGCTTTTGATCGTGTTTGGCATAAAGGTCTTCTAAACAAGCTTCCATCTTATGGTTTGCCAACTGTTTTTAGTAATTGGTTATCCAGTTTTCTCTCTGATCGCTCACTGAGGGTGATGGTAGATGGCTCTCTGTCTTCTAACTTCTCCACTAATGCCGGTGTCCCCCAAGGTTCAGTTCTTTCCCCCACTCTTTTCCTCTTGTATATCAATGACCTTCTTCCATTGACTGGAAATCCTATCCATAGTTTTGCCGATGATAGCACATTGCATTCAACTTTCCATTTTGAGAAACCTTGTCCAGCTCAATCAGCTTTAAGTTCTCGAAATTCTGCTGCCAATTCCTTAAATGCCGATCTTCAGGTAATTCTCCAGTGGGGCAAAGACAACTTAGTTGATTTCAACCCTTCTAAAACTCAATCTTGTCTTATATCTCGCAAAAAGGATTCTTCTGCTCCTATGCTTATCTTTAGTGACACTCCGATTTCTAGGCAAAATGATATATCTCTTTTGGGGATTACCCTGACTTCTAATCTCTCTTGGCACAAGCACATTACAAATATTGCTTCCTCTGCATCTAAAAAACTTGGTTTTCTCTTTCGCTCTCGGCGTTACTTTTCTCCCAAACAGCTGCTCACTCTGTATAAATCGCAAATCCGCCCTGCCTTGGGCGGATTTGCGATTTAAAGAAAATATTGTTCCCACATCTGGGGTGGTGCCCCCAAAACCTCTCTCAGGCTTCTTGATTCCATTCAGAAGAGGGCAGTTCGGTTAATTAATGATTCATCTCTAACAGAGTCTCTCCACTCGCTGTCTCATAGACGCACTGTTTCTGCTGCATGCCTCTTCTACAGATACTTCCATGGGCACTGTTCTTCTGAATTGGCTTCTATAATTCCCGCTCTCTCTTTCAAAACAGTCCGAACACGTGCCGCCACCAGCCAACATCCATTTACTGTCCAACTTCAAACCCAGAGAACCAACTTTTCATCTTCCTCATTTATTCATTCAACTGCCGTTTTCTGGAACAACCTTCCTTCATACGTATTTCCTGAAAATTACAATCTACAGAAGTTCAAGTCCAATATCAACAAATATCTTCTTTCGTCTTCTCAACCTCCAACCCAAGCACGGTACTAAGTACTATAGGTTTAATACCTCTCGTGTTTGGGGTTCTCAAAAAAAAAAAAAAAAAAAAAAGCCCGAGGCGGGAATCGAACCCGCGACCTTTGGGTTGCGGGGCAGGTACTTTACCCACTCGGCTAGCCCGGTCGGCTTAAAATTGTAATTGTCAACTGAATAACGTAAGTATATGGCAATATTTCTTACAGATTGCATCAGATAAGATTGACAAGCGTAGGTGATGATGTAATATTGCATCAGCTGTTACTTTCAGCTTTATAAGCACGCTCTGCAAGAGTTGCAGTCATTCCTTGCTTGTGTCAGGATGGCGAGTTACGTGCAGTTGACGCCACGAAGAAAGAGTGCTATTGTTGCTTTACGTGAGGAAGGATGTTCTTCCCGTCATATTGTTTATAGAGTCTCTCTCTAATTAGTCGACAGTGAGTAGATTTTCCAAACTCAAGAATACTGGTTCTGCTGATAGGGAAAAAGGGACCGGGCGCAAACGAGCCGGCGCCTCCGTAGCCAGGTGGGAAGGAGCAGCAGTGCGTAGCACGCGCTTCTTGATTAGACCGGGATTCGAGCCCGTCACCACCAAATACGGAGGGTGCGGAAAGGTCAGGGAATGACCACCGCATATTCCGGAAGCAATATGGCTAATGCTCCTAAAAACCAAAAATGATAGCAAACGAGCTTACGCCAAAGCAGGACCGCGTTTTGAAGAGCTTATGCCTTAAAACCGTAAAGCTTCGTCTCAGCTGAAAAGAGAATGGGAAGAACATACAGCAGTGGTAGCAAGTGTAGTAACAGTCAGAAGACGCCTCTTCAAAAATGGACTTGTAGCCCGTCGTCCTAAGAAGAAGAAGCCCCTCCTCACACAAAAAACGAAAAGGTCCGATTAATTTCGTGTAAGGAGCATGTCAAATGGACCCCCGAGCAGTTTAAATCAGTTATTTTCTCGGATGAGATGAAATTCAACCCGCATGGCTCTGACGGGAGACAAACAATTCGCCGTAGGCGTGGTGAAGAATACCATCCAAACTATATGGTGTGTACAGTGAAATTCCCTACCAGTCAAATGACATGGAGGTGCATTTCGTATCGCAGAGTAGGTCACCTGCAGTTTATAAAAGGTTCCGATTTCAACCTGCCAAGTAACTGCATCTTCCAGGACGACTCTGCTCCTTGTCATCGGGCGAAAAGTGTAAGTAGACACTTGTGTAGTTACTTTGGCTTCATTTCTGCATTAGAGGTTCGACAGTAATGTGTTTACATTTGTTAAAGGTGAAAAAATGGTTGGAAGTACGGTCCATTACAACTGTTAGCTGGCCAGGAAACAGCCCGGACCTGAATCCTATAGAAAATTGTTGGCATAGTGTGGAATCTGCAGTTGCCAGAAAGAAACCAATGGCGCCTCCGTAGCCAGGTGGGAAGGAGCAGCAGTGCGCAGCACACGTTTCTTGATTAGACCAGGGTTCGAGCCCGTCACCACCAAATACGGAGGATGCGGAAAGGTTAAGGAATGACCACCGCATATCCCGGAGCAATATCGCCTTAGTTGCTAATGCTCCTAAAAACCAACCAACCAACCAACAAACCAAACAAACAAAGAAACCAAAGGCCCTACGTGAACTTCAGGAAGTCATAATTCGTGTTTGGAACCACGAACTATCAGTTGATTATCTTCAGAAATTGATCTTGTTAGTGCCTCGAAGGTGTGCTGCTGTCATCAGGGACACAGAGGCGGTTCGACTAAATATTAGTTTGCACCTGGTGAACTTTTCAATTTTGTTTTCCATTTAAAATGATAAACTGTAGCAATTGAGGACTTCTGATAACATTTCAACCATAATTGTCGTGTTTACCAAAATGTTGTATAAAGGTTGCAAATTCTCATTTGAAATATTTTGAGAGCACCTGTCAAATATTACTTAGCTTTGCCTTAAAAGTCAAAGTCTTAATAAATAACTATAATAAATTTGTCTTAATAAATAAATATAATAAATTTGTCTTAATAAATAAATATAATAAATTTGTCTTAATAAATATATTTTGTTTATATTTCAATTTGTGATGCTAGTCATTAATGTAATGTACCATCGCGAAAAAGAGTTAGAAATGTGAAATTCCTTGGTGATGCACTCTTTGAACACTAGTGAATATGATTGGTAAAGTTAGAAAGACCCTAATAACCACCAGCGAAACTACAAATTCGGGGCCCTGCGCTTCTTAACAACTAATTAAAACAAACTCTCCGGGCCCCGGTGCAGGTGCGGACATGGTGATATAGTAGTTTCGCCACTGTTGTTACCCTAGCGCTAATGGCTAAAGACTAAGGTACTGGAATAAAATCATGGTAACCGCAGATAACATCAGAAAATAGAAATAGAAATGGATATAGAAACTAGCAAATAAGCTGAAAAACAGGATGATAAAGATATACAGATAGATCAGTAAGAACAGTTAAATCACGAATTATTATACACTTGAAGTAAGTACTTTCATTGATAGAAAAACACTAAGCTCGTTATATCTAAAAAAAAAATTAAACCCCTTTTATGCTTAGTGAGTGCTCTATTTTCGAAAAAAAAAAAAAAAAAAAAGCGGAAAAGCTTGTGATACATTCAAATTATTTTGAATGTTAGCATTTATACTGAATATTATTACTTGTGCTTACGATTTTGGAGGTGTCATCTTTTCTGTCACATATTAACAACGAATTATTGGCACTCTGATCTCTGGCGTTATATTAATTTCATATTTGCATGCGAAATGTGTTTTTATTAAATGCTTATTGTTAACGGAAATTATTTCTTGCAATTTATTTTCTTTTTGAGTTTCACGAATTAAAAATATATTTTACTTAACAGTCACTGGAAGGTTAAAAAAAAACAAACAAAAAAAAAAAAAAAGCACGAAACTGAATTCTGCTTGGTATGATTGGTAAAGTTAGAATACTTCACGACATAGTCAGCAAACCAATTTTCCCTTTAGAAAAAAAAATGCACTTCTAATCAGTTCATTTACGATACACTAATACAATAATACCTTCGACACATTGCATGACATTTTGCGAACAGAGGCCATGGAAAAAAAAAAAAACTCTTTAATTATAATTCAGCTGGCAAACGTTGGACAAAAACATTATAATGCGACACTTGTGAATTCCAAAAATAACCTAATTATGGAACCACAAAAAACTGTATTTAGATTTTCGACATGCATTACAATAAAGAAGTGAATTGTCAAGTGGGCAGCCGGAGTAACGGATGCAAGGAAAATGCGTTTTTGTTTTTAGCTCCTCCTCTCCTCCTGTTCTGCCTTTTCAGCTGTACATCTGAGAAGTCTAGAAACCTGCTTGTCAGTATTGATTCTTATTTTAATGAGCAGTAAAGGAACACACAGAAAAAATGTTAACAACGTTCTCCTGTTAAAATATTATCAGATGTAGCAACAAAGAAATAATCTTTCCATTTTTGTATTTGAATAGTTCTAAATTTTAAATAAAACAGAAGTGTACTGATTCCCAGAAGTAAGTATGTGGTGATATTACGCACACTGTCCGCTTGACAGCCTGACTGTATTTTTCATTTTCAACACATACAGGATGAGCTATAAATCAGGATAAACATTAACAAAATTCTTAAAATATTATATTTAGAAAGCTAAGGTTTTTTTTATTTTTTTTATTTGTTGTTACAGCAAGAAGTACATTTTTATATGCACCATAGCGTAAATAACAGCCCAGCGTAGAATTCTCTATTAAAAGTTTATTATAAACACTCAGGTGTGATGATCATTGAAAGTGAAGTATTCTAACTCTCCATCTTCCCCAAAACATGCTGTGAAAGAGGTATGTGTTTTTAGGGGAGCGGAAGTGTTGTTAATATCCCTAGAAGGAGAAAACCACGTTCAGCTCAAACTGAAAATAATGCTATGTGTGTGTTAAGCAATTCTGGATCAAATCCCCTCTCAAAAATAAAAATTTAAAAAAACACCAGAAGAAGGTGTTCAAGTGAACTAAAAATATCCGAAACTTCAGAAGAAGAATTTTGTGATTCTGGATGCATTCAAAATTGCCAAAATTGCGTCACGGAAATGAATTTGCAGAAAAGGTTGTCCGTATGTGTTGAAATAATGAAAATTTGGCATGTTTAACTGGGCTATGAGACTTTTAATATCCAAACTGAACAGATATTAAACTGCCCTGTTTTCTTATCTTAAAATTGAAAGAAAATACTTCTTTTGTGCAGGATTATCTCCTATAATATTAGGAAATTTCTGAAAGAAAATTGCCAAACAAGTGGATCAGACATCATGGACCTATCAAGTGGCTGTCCAGTCAACAGATTTACCCCCGCCGATTTTGAGGGGAGATGGGGTTTTGGGGGTTTATTTAAATAAACCATAAGGCTAATTATACCATTTTGAAGTTTTACACACCTTTCTACACGATCATACATTTTTTTTTTTTTTTTTTTTTTTTGTGGGGGTTGTTAAATAAAGGTTTAGTTTCTGTTATAATGTTTCTTTACTTTTCCAAAGAGCTTAAAATAAAAATATTCTTCGACTTATTGGTTTATCTAAATTATTCTTGAACCCCTGACTTGTAGCCATAAAGGATGATAATATGCTATAATATCATTATCTTTCTATACATTAAAAAAAGTTTCCTCCTAGTGATATTTATTCGAGCCAATGGGAGAAGAGGGCGAGGCAATTAAGTTACTACAAATGCAATTAATTATTGACAACTGCCTCCATAACGTTCACCAGCCTCGTGCATGTGATTCTCTGTCTAACATTTGATGTTCCATTGTAACGTTTTTTGTATATTAATGAATATTGTATATTTATAAAGACTGTGGTATTGTATTTTGCAAATATTTTTTAATATTTGTATGGCTTGTAAATATATCAGTTAAATATTTTAGTCCTGCTCTTTAGTACATAATACACGAGGAATGCAACAGTATTCCTCGTGTATTATGGAATCCGAAGCAAAAGGCCTTTTTTTAAGTGACCTATGTAAACGCAGGTAAATTTAGGCCTGACGTAGCCCAGTGGTCAGGAGCGAGAGTGCATAGCACACGTTCCTTGAGTGGACCGGGGTTCAAGCCCGTGACTACTAAATACGATAAATATTTGTATTGACGATTTATTGTAAACTCTACTGACTTGGTTGTCGTGCCGGAGTATAAACAGAAAATTTTAAAGGCCTGACGTAGCCCAGTGGTCAGGAGCGAGGGTGCATAGCACGCGTTCCTTGAGTGGACCGGGGTTCAAGCCCGTGACTACTAAATACGATAAATATTTGTATTGACGATTTACTGTAAACTCTACTGACTTGGTTGTCGTGCCGGAGTATAAACAGAAAATTTATAATTACATAGTGATATTGGCTGAAGTCCAGGATAGTATACATCGGCAGGTAGATCGATGAAAGTGAAGAAGACGGCGATAATTGACAGGTGAAGGCACCTCCCTTTTCTGATTGTTTTGTGTCGTCGAGGAGGAGGGGTTAGCTAGGGTGTTTATCTCTACATCCCGCTGTTTTAAAATGGGAAAACAAGTTCCCGGTTTAAAAACAGGCAAATGTGGAGGAAAACAGCCTAGGTGGACAGTGGGCGGGGAAAGCAGTCGCATCTGCCAATCACTGCTTTCCCATTGTTTTGTTAGCTGCCATGTTGGAGGGTGTACATCGTTCTGGAGTTTTACCGTGATGTTTATTCTACTTTGAGAATGGCACTCACTACAAATGCACAGGTAAATAATTACATAGGTCATTTCCTGATTAATATCGACCAGTGCGTTTCGACAGGTCTTTTACGTAGAAAGATTTGACTTACTCCGTACCTCTACTTTTTACGTAGAAAAGCGTACGCGGGGATGGGCGAGCTAAGGAAGCAGGGACGAAACCCCCTAGTATCATATTATTAATATATTAATTTAATTCATATCTATTTATTTATTCGTATTAAGCCAATGATTTATTTTCATACAAAGCCATATATTTTCATTTTTCATGAATGTATTTTAGTAGTTGGACAGGGGCTGGCATTTGATCAGTTAGATTTCTGATCACTGCATAATCCAATAATGACCAGATTTAAGTCGTTGCTTGAGATTATCCAATGTTCGATGGTTTATGACAACTACGCGTAGTTCATGGTTCGAGTGCTCTCGGATGTGCTATATAACAATTCATGTCGGGACTCTGCACGGCCTACAGGCGGAGCTGAAACACATTTTCCTGCGTCTACTGCATATTGTTTTTGACTTGTGGCATAATGCGCCGCCTTCTTGCAGTCAGTGCTTGTTAATTCGAGACAGCCTTGTTCAAATAATTTATGGGAGCTTGTTGTAAGATCTAAATGTATCTGGCGAAGTTGAGCCGCCCGTTGATGGAAATCGACTCACTTCGGCCACTATACTAGATAGCGTTCCATGCCATTACCTTGCAACCCCCGTATTTAACGGTTGGCTGCAAGTGGGCAGGTTCCAGTGCCGTTTCATTACTTTCACGAAACCTGTGTACGCCGATTGGAGGCAAATTGCTGGAAACGACTCATCAGTAAAACCTACCGACCACCAAAAGTATTCAGGTTTGATTATCTGCTTAACCCATACTTTGCGATGTTTAAAAATTGTTGCGGTTAATAACAAGTCTACTTATCCTCAGTAGCTCAATCGATGCAGAATGCGTTCTTGTATGTCTGGTTATTTATTTATTTTCTGCTCATGTCACCAGATTTAGCGATGGTTGAAAAGGTTTTTATAAATTCTTCATAGTTATGCCCTTTCTTGATTGTCGATATTGATGGTAGCTGTCCGGGCCAATGTTTATCAAATTTAATACTTACATTCTAAACGTTCTCAATAATATTTTACGTTGATCTGTCGTGATTTAACAATCACGTCCGATATGCCGTTTTCTATGGCCCCTCAAATCGTTTAAATGGTTTCCTCCGAGTAAATGGAGATATTTCCAACTCCAACAGTAGCATATTTCATATTGTAGCTGACCAGCTAAAGCTCCTGTAACACGCCAACGAAAATTCCATAAGAACAATGATTGATTTTCTTGAAATTACGTTTTTGGGTACTTTCTGTATCCTGTTTATTTTCCTGGTTTTATCACCACCGGACTATAAATGGCTGACAGAGCACTCGATTTTCAGCATCATCTAGTCATATGTACAGTACTTTGCATATGGTTAGATGATGCATCGGCAGCCAACCCGTTGTTTTGTCAACACCAATACTTAGGTTTTTTTTCTGTAGTCTGTAGTTTTAATTTTTAATTGAAGATATAATTTGTCATATTTGTAAAAAAAAAAAAAATAAATAATGGGCATCTTCATTTAACCTTGAAAGCCCAGGAGGAGATTTTTTTCTCTCGACAGGGCCTAATGCTAAATTCATTTGCTGCGAAAAAAATTTAAAGTTCAGATAGCGGGAACGTCTCACCTTCAGTTTAAAACAGGTTGATACAAATCCCAACCTTTAATGTTCTTAGCTTTGATTAATCTTGGGACACTTGTGTACGCATTCGAAATCTATCTAACTCCAAAACAGGAATTTTAAGGGATGACTAAAAAAAAATAGTCATCCCTTAAAGTTCCTATTTGTTTGATAATAAAGGGTAATTTTCTATCTGAAAAATCACGGAGCATCTATAGGTACAAGAGATGAATTTTATAAGTATGTTACAGAATCCACTTTTATTTCTTTCCCATAAAAATATGATTAGTGTTAAACCATCACTAATTGCCTCAGCGTTGGATATACGTTTCAGCTTTCTCTTGATGCACGTTGACTGACCAAGGATATTGCTGTAATTTATTCGCGCAAAGTTTTATTTTAATAGAAACATCAACTCAAGAAGGCCGGCGTTCGTTAATTGTGCGCTAACCGTACGTTTTGGGACACCTGCCATAAGTGTACTGCGCTGGTGGTTCGTGACACGAGGCACACTTCCGGAATATGCTTGAATTACACATCCTGGGAGTTGGGAAATGCGTTCATGACATTTACTATGGACGACCTCACATACTTTTGAGTGACACGTGGAAAGAGAGTGCAGGAACGATTCTACTCCCCTGATGGCCGTACTCTGAGCGTAGCTAACACCGCTGCGCCTTTCGGTTGTACTGACACATGCAGATTTAAGCTCTTCTTCGTGTCCTCTCTTTCCCGCTTATCCTTCCTGACGAACTCGTAACGAGACTTTTCACCTAACGAAACTTTGCGACAGTTCGCGACAGCGAAGTTTACTTTGCCTGTTTACTCCGGTCATCGGGGAGACGTGGGGTAGTCGCCCATTACCGGGCTTGTCGTATCTGGCAGTAGTGACCGGCAGCACATAAAGCCAGATGCGCAAGGCCTGCTGGTCGTCTGCTCACAGGAAATCGTGCCAACGAACTGAAACTAATTTCACAACTCATCACTAGCCGTGATTGTCTTTTCCTGTGCCTCTGAAGAACAAGTAATCTTACCTTCTAGAGGACTCCTTTTTATGTTATTATTCTTTAAGATATAAAAAGCGAATATCGATTTCCTTCAGTGCGCAGTTTATTAGTTTACTAATAAAAAACTGCACACAGGGGTTGTTAAATAACGAATTAATAATCTGAATATTTATTTAAAGGTTTCATTTTATAAAAATTTAAAACAAAAAGCTTTGTATCATTAAATGAACTTTTTTCTTCTTAAAATTCGCACTAGTAGGGGTGTACCTGAGAAAAATCATTTTATACAAATTAACCCTGACCACTCAACATAATTGAGTGGTCAACAACGACTATGGCTGACCGCTCAGTTTACTATGTTGAATTGAAACTTTACTTGTATTAGTTTTTTTTTTTTTTTTTTTTTTTTCCCCTCCACTCAGTGATCTCTTAAATTTTATGTAGCAAGCAGCTTCCCTTCTAGTTCAGCGAAAATTTGATTGCACTGGCTTCACACTGAACAATTTTTACAAACAATGGAATATACTATTTTATTCATATATTTTTAATCATTTTAAAGTTCATAAGGACCAAGAAAATACATTGGTAAAAGTTTAGCAATGTAAATTAAATTTAAAAAAATGTAATTTATATTATAGCCAACGGTCCAGAGTGCTGGACCCTTGGCTATGTGAAAAGTTTAAATAAATAATAAAAATGATCTTCATTATAAGATGCAAAGGTACATGCAGGTACCCTGACTTTACAAAACCCCTCACGGCACTAAGCCAGGGGTTGTTTCAGCCAGTTAATTGAAAACTCTAAATAAATTTTTGTTTTCCATGAACTAATTCAGCACATATTCTGGTTGGAGTGTGCATCTATCATGGTTTTGCCATTTTGTGTTTATTAGCATCTAATATTTCATTATTATGCATATGAATAAAAAATATAGTTTATTATAATTTGAGCGGAAATGTTTATTTTGTCCTACGGCCATCAAATTTTAATCTTGTTCAGTCTGCATTTGATCATGACTATTTTTCTTCAACACAGAAATATCTATTTGGGGTCCTGTTGGGGATGCACCCATAATCACTAAGGTTATAAAAGAATGTTGCATTATATTAAAGAGTGATATTTTATTCATTATGTTGCGTTCTTTCGATAAGTTCACTTAGATATGAGTTTTTGGTGCTACCAGAATAAGCGACCCCGGAGTACTTTCCAAACTCCATAATTTGGAAAGTACTGCATTAACGTGATGTCGAACCGAAATAAGTCGACCCCTTGTCTGTGTGGGCTTTCAAGTTACAGTTTCCTTTGGGGGGAGGGGGAGCTGACTTTTATTCTAATAACCACAGTACCGAAGGATACTTAGGTTTTTGGGTCTTCCATAACTAGCTCACCACTAACTATCGTTTGGAAAAGCCTAGATTCAAATCCTATCAAAAACGGACGAATCGTGCAGAATTTAGACAGATTAAACTTTGTCAATACTGTAACTTATAAACTGTTGATGTTTCTGCTGATATCCAGTTGACTGTTATATCAACAATTCAGCATATTTTTTAAATTTAATTTTTTAACTTAAAACTGATTACTTTCTTAGAGTACTACCATCCGGTAGTTATCCAAAGCACATGGGAATTTTAAAAGTAAAATTTTTGAAATTACAAATAACAGACAGCACACGTGGGATGTCCAAGTTAGTAATATATTTCATTACAAGAGACAGGCGTGTTTAAACTTCTTCCGCACCTTTAAGTACCATCATACAATGCCCAGGCACCATCACAGTCTGCTAAGATGAAAGGTTCATTTGTTGTTTTCATTCGGAACATCTGATACTTTTCATCTCTATTTGAAGCCTCACTCAGCTGTAGCCGAGAGGCGTCAGTAGCGACCGTGGCGGCCAGTTCCCCAGCAATCATTTGCTCCAACGGCTCTGTAATGCTAGGCTCCAGGTGGCGTCTTTTCCTCTGCTATCAGCGAAAGAAAAGAAGAGTCAGGAGGGGAAAGAAAATGGGAGGATATCGCAATGCTGGTATAGGCTACTGATATGGTTCGGACACTGTCTTGGATTATGGAATTGTTTTGAAACTGGACTCTCTTGCGGATTGGGTTCAACTTGTAATTTAGTAGAGGGAACGCTCCGGTGTTGTGACGCGCACGCGGCACAGACAAATATCTTGAGGGTTACAACCGGTCGATAGTTAATATAGTTTTCGGAGCATCCCTTGTTTGTTCCAACGAGCCCCGGAAGTAAACTCACTACGTATGAGATTATTTCGAAATTGGAATCAACATAAGAAGCAATTTTTTGCGAGTCTGTGAATGTACACTGCCTTGTTCCGTCTCACTGCGCAGGCATTATATCGCTAGAGAGAGAGAGAAAGAGAGAGAGAGAGAGAGAGTTCACATAGCGTGATGATTTAATAAACTGGCACGTTATCCTCTAAACATAGCACACTGTTTGTCTATGACGTCGCCTTCAGAATCATCGTCAAAGTTTTAGGAATAAAAGACGGAGAATATGACAGAATGGATCAAAAGAAGTCCCACTAGCTTTGGAGAGCGAACATTAAGTTATCATTTGGTGACAGATTGAAATAATTACTGAAGGTGCTCGTATAGCATAAAACGGGCATTCTCAGAATAAACTTGAATAAATTTAACTGATGGCTTCGTTCTTTCTTAGTTTAATAAAGAAAACGTTGGAGCTTTGACAGCTTACAGCTAAGATAATGGAGTGTGGTGAAAAATCGATGAAAAAAAACGGCGTGGTTCGATTGGATAAAAAGCAAAAAATAAATCTTTAGTAGATAATATACAGTATATCTACGAGGCAAAATATTTTAGAAAGTAAAGTGTTTTTGCCTTCCTGAAAGATAATTTTAGAAGAATTATGAACATTGGCAATTAGGTTAAAAATATCTGCTCCTTTTTCTAATGTTATTATAGATCTTGGCCTAGCAAGTTTCTAATGTTCCATCGGTCGTGAAATTTTATAGTAATTTAATTTGAATTTAAATTCGCGGAATTTTCTTCATTTTACTTTACTTTTCCCAGCAGATATCATTCTTCAACGTGTTCGATATCATGGGCACTGCTGTATGCTAGATTACAAATGTTTAAAAAAAAAAATAAGGTTACTAGCACTCGTACGTGAAACACTTTATTCTTACGTACACATACGTGTAACACATAAAAAAAAAAAAAAGGCTTTCGTACACATCACTTTTCCACATAATGACCACACACACACATGTTTAAATCTTTATTCTACCTAGTATCTCTCCCACCGTGGAAGAAATCGGGGTCGATTATGTTTAACCAGGAAACTACAGCGTGCTGTATCACCGTTAGTTGCAAATCGCTTTGGCAGCCAGGTGTTCTTTCGGGAGTCAGATGAGGTGGAAAAAACTTGATGCGAGATTGGAGCCGTGTGGTGGGTTATCCAGAACTCCCAATCGTAGCAAATTGTAGGTGAGATTGATGCTTGACTTTGGGTATTGCGAAACATGTTTGACTTCTTCTTCTCTCAGCAACCAATAGCCCCAACGACCATCTATAGCTGGTAGAGCATTCACATTGTCCCTGGGTAAGTAGCTCAACAAGCAACAAGCTCTTGTGGTCCCAAAGCTGTTATGATTTTTTTTTTTTTTTTTTTACTGCTTTGAATTTCTTTGCAGAAAGAGATAATGGGTGTCATAGAGGCTTTTTATTGTTCATGGTATCACCTGACACACACCTGTGTTTCTTCCCCTATAATTGATGCTCTGCAGGCATCGTTATAGGGGAATATTCCCTTCCCCTTGTATGTATCGCTTCAAATGCATGAGAGAAAGTGTTTTGTGATCATCTCTGTGAGCTTGTTTGGTACCCAGAAATCACAAACCCTTCTGTAGTCTAGAAGTTCATGAGCGACGTTGTACACACTACCTAGTAAGATATTGCTTGCAGTGTCACACATTTTAATATCGCTGCTGTTCAGTGCAATGCCTTTAACAGAGGTATTGCACCAAACCCAATCCTGTTTCCATTACATGACGTTTGGTCCGTACACGCCCAGTTGGCGATGAATTTCCGCCGGTCTCATATCCTCAATATGCAGAAATCGGATCACGCTGCACACTTCTATATTTGACTACTTGTCCGGTGATCTTATCTTGCAATGGCGATACAATACACAAGTGGTCAAATGAGGAAACTGGAAACGCGCTCCCTTTACCTGGCCAAACTTGCCCGTGGCTTTATTTTTGAAACACCCTCTTGTTATTATTATTACATAATAATAGTAGTAGTAGTAGTACGCGATGGTTTATTGCAGTAGTAAAATTTAGTTATTACTAATATTATTAGTAGATTAGAGAAATCATTAGAGTAGACACAGAAAGTGGGAAACGATAATAAGGACTGTCTTGTATGGGTGTCCATTATTCTTCAGTTGAATTATTCTTCCGTCATTTAATCAGAACGAAACTAAACTTAGCAATAAACAAAGAATAAACATTTTAGGTTAGCTTTCCACAATTTCCATTGCCTTTCTTAATCTATAATAAAAGTCATTCTGTCTGTTTGTGTTTCATAAAGTGCAGCGTGACTTGCGCTTGAGGTGCTCTCTTTCGAAGTCTCGCAGTTGTGATTTGCTGAATTCAAAAATGTTACAATAAAGTTTCTAAAAAAGAAATAAAAGTTCGCCAGAAGTTTTCTTAGTTCTTAATTAAAATCTCTCGATTTTGAACGTTAATAAAGTGACTTCACTATATGTACACAACAGAGTAATAATGTTTCCAGCTGCAACTTAAGCTAGGTTTAATATTCCTTCATGTCGGTTGTTGAAACAACTTCATTAGGGGAATATTTAACGAGTTCGGCAAGCAAACAGATGCTTATAGTTTTTGCACCAAGTTGCTGCTATGGTGAGCCTTTATATATTCACTCTCTTCATTTTAATAAAGGCGAGGGGTTCAGCTGGTACATCTTAAACAGATAAATTAAGGGCGGAAATAAGTTTTTTTTTTTTTTTTTTTTTTTTTAGTGTCATTAGAAATACGAGTATACTGTGCTTTAGCTGAATGTGCTGGATTCTGCTAAAATTCTGCATTTTGCCATGATTACTTTCAGCTAAACTGGTTACCATTTCTCAAAAAGGGAAAATTAATAAAAAGAAAACATTTCATAGTTTTTTTTTTTTTTCAGAGTTACTGTTTATATAATATCAAATGTTGGCAGATGTAGTTTCATCGGAGAAATGGAAAGAAAGAAAGAATGAATGAGCCTGAAAAAGGAATCACATATAGAAATAATGACATGACAAAATTAGTATTCAAGAAGGAAAATACTTCGGGGCGAATCCTAGTATGGAAAAAAAAAAACACACACACACATTAAAATTCAGTATTAAATTTCCGCTCTGTTGCCGACGCAAAGTATACAGGGAATGAATGAGTAAAAGATGAATAAAAAATTCCTGAATATTATATTATAATATTATAAAAATAAACGCATAAAATTTGCTTCTTGCAAAAAAAAAGTTAATCATTACAGCTACCAGTTTGAAATTAAAAATTTTCTTTTAAAAATGTAATTCTAATTTAAATTTAAAAATCAGTGTTTATTATCTTTCATATTAATTATTAACCATTTTACAATGGTAAAAAAAACAATTTAGTTACTATAATTATTATTATTATTTATAAGGTGTATGAATAGCCTACGCGACATGTATTAATTTAAAATAAGTGTTGCTAGCCGAATTTCAATTAGTCTGATTTTAATGAAATTTTGGGTAGCTTGACAAAGCTTTCCTAAAGAATCAAATATAAAATTTCATGAAAATCCATCCACTATGTGTCGAATTATTACTTGCGGGCGGACGAACAAAAAATAATTAATTCCGAATTTCTGTTGGTCTCATTTTAATGAAATTTTGGCCAGCACTGCAAATCTTTTTAGAAGTCCCAAATATAAAATTTCATGAAAATATGTTCACTGGGAGCCGAATTGTTATATGCGAAATTACATTACCTTCGAAAGTAAAATGAATGAGAATGAAATATATTCGTCATTGTATATTTAACGTATATCGTACATATCTTATATTTAAAATACAGTAAATTTTGTTTTTAAAATGATTATTACTACTACATATTTCGTTCTTAATCTAGCATCAGGACTGTCTTGGACTTTTGTAAGACCAAGAAGCGAGACCACAAATAATAATTATTTTCTGGGAATTGTTTAACAATGGATGTTTGAATTACAAATGGAGGTAGCGTAAGCGAGGGGCAGGGACTCGTCTGTGGCACCGAACCTCCAGCTTTGTCTACTATTGGAAGAAAATGTTTTTGTGAAACCCTTGGCTTAGTGCCGTGAAGGGGTAAAGTCAGAGTACCTGCGTATACATTTTGCACCTTACAGTAAAGATCATATTTATTAATTTATATACAGTGCAGTACTACAATACATCATTATTACACCTGGGAAATTTCAGAAAAGACTTATATTTGCAATAATTAAATATATTGATGTCAAACTGGCAACACAGCGCACTGTTTTGACATTAATATATCAAATTGCAATTCCGATTTCGGAATTAAACGTTATTGACACCTGTCATCATAGCGCAACATACTTTATTTTTGCTGTGGTATAATAGTGTACCGTAATTAGGAAATAAAGTCTCATGTATACATTAAAGTAAAGAATACATCGAAGAATGGCTTCCTTGCACCATTTGCCTATTGTAATACTAATTTATCACGCATTATATCATAAATAAAACTAAATTTCAAGTAAAGATGCGTGTTGTGTACATGACTTAATTTTGTCCTGTAGTTGATTGTTACTAACTACTTTGCCTTCTTAAAAATTAAAAAAAAAAAAAAAAAAGTTCGAGGGACTCAAAAATATGTTAATCATTCTATTCCAGTAAGAGTAATTGACTTTACCTGTTAAGAATTACCTTTCCTCGAATTACTGACCTTTCGCAGTATTGTTTTACAGCCAGCAATAGCATTGTTAAAGGTATCCATCCCCCTTGCAAAGTTTCTTACGGTTAGTAATAAACTGAGCTTAAAATATAACAGTCCATGTATCAGCAGGTACTATACAACAGTATAGATTGCTGTTTTGGGAGTTTTCAACCAGGGATATTCCTCCGTCGAGGGAGAGCGAAAGTAGAGTATGACTTCCTCTTCCCAAAGCAATTCATTATCGTAATACGAAAAGTATGTTTTGGACCCCCTGTTGCCTGCCCGAATGATATATTATGCTAGAACGAATGCATCGTATCCCTCCTATAAGACCGCCTCTGTTTCCAGCTTCGGCTTAGATCACGAAGATCACTTTTTTGAGCGTTTGGTTGCGTATTGGTCTGCATTCAACGTGGTTCTCAGTGTTATACATCTCACCAGGATATGGGTAATCCAGTGAATAATAATGAGAATTGATGTTAATCATCAATTCAAATTTAGGATTTATTTAGGGTACCGCTGTTCACGTAGCAACAGTGTTAATACTGAAAATATATTACGATCATAACAAGTGATTAGAATGCTTCCATTTAAATGAAATGAATTGCGAAAACCGTAGCTTATAAATAAATGAAAACATATATACCGGTAATTTATTATTTTAGGATTGTTTGTCCAGATGCAGATTATTCGTTGGAATGAAAAGGCACTAACCACTCGCATTTCAAATTAAAATTGCTATATGAGTCAGTTTGGTGCAATTCTTTTTTTTTTAAACAAGATTTCTGTTAAAGTTTTAACTATCTAGATTTTCAATCGCATCATCCTTTTATTTAAGTATAGTTTTGAACACAGTGCTGGTATACAATTGTTTTCTGTTTTTGTTTTTTTTTTAAGATAAGCGTTGCATTTAGAACTGGCAGTAAACCGGATTTACCAATTTTTAAATCTTTGACTCTTTAACCTTCGTAAATACGATATATGAATTTGTTCCCTGATTTTAAATAAATAATTGCAAAAATTTATTAAATTAAACTACATTGTGTGGGGAAATACTTAATAAAATGTCATTCTGTTCTTATTTTCAACAAATTGTGCATTTGTAGGAGCCGTTTACAACAAAACCGGCAATATTTAGAAATGACGCCGAATATTCATGGGAATATTCACATTTAGGATTAAATTAAATTTAATCCGAAATGTGTCTATTCAAACTGGATTATATTTATTTACAGAATTTTTTCATTATTTACATACTATTTGACATTATTAGTTAAGAAATTTTATTATAAGTTACATAAGGGAAGGAGTGGATCACTAATCAAGTACTAATGAAAAATGCTGTTACGAAAATGCCCGTTATTACATATAAAAACGGAACACTTATTTACTGTCAAGCTCTGATGGTTGTTTACATTCTGTTGTTTCAAGATTACATAAATGGATCTCCATCTCTTATAAGTATGTCTTATTGTTATATTGAATACATACATATTAAAAAAGTAGAGGCTGGAAATTTAAGATAGTGCTTGCAGTGGTTACAGAAATGCAATCCAGGCAGAAGGTAAATTGATGGTTGGTTCCTGATTGCAAAGGTTTGTTGACAAATCCAGATTGCAGCATTTAACAAGGTGGGAAGTTTTGACGTAGCTTTATACTTAGCTCAAGGTTTAGGACATGAATTTTTTTTTTTTTTTTTTTTTTTGGGTCAGCTTAGGAACATAGAGGGAGGGAGGGGGAGAGAGAGAGAAATCGTACGATTTCAGTTAAAATCCAACAACCAGAAATGTTATGGAGAAGTTAATAGTAATGCATGTTTCTACTAAGCTTAAGCGGCAAGAAGTTATAATGTTTTCACAATCGATCCTAATAGTGTTCCTTGTGAAAGAACATGGCCATTTATTCTCTGCAAGTTGGAGACTAGGCAGTGAACGAATTTCCTCTGAAGCGCTTCCAGGCAAATTTTGTGTTTGCCCCGAATGGGATTACAGCGTTAGGAACCAACTCCATGCGAAGTAGTACGACCCGACTTCTAAATGAAAGTACAGAAAACAATATATTCTTTTGTCGTTGTTTAAATTGACAATACCGCACGCCTAAAAATAAGTAAATTTTCCAGATTCAGGAGAAAAGTGAAAGCCCTCTCCTGGATCTATGTGCCGATGCCCAGACTTACAATGAGACTATTATTTTATACTTTTTAGAGAATTAATTAGTGCACACATTTCATATGATCGAAGTCGGTGCCCAATTTTATATATATATAATATTTTTAATAAAATTACTTTAAACAATTTCAATTTTCCGTGAAAATAAATTCTTACGGAGTATAAATTTGATTGAACGATTCCCAAGAGTACCAGTTGCAAACGCCGACTCTGATAACAACAACGAGCCTATTTATTTCCACCAAGATCTATACAATGGCACGATGCAATGTACACTGTATATTCCTATAAATATAATGATAACGCCATCCCCGAAAAGTAGAAGTTTATTAACTAGGTGGGGGAGAAGGAGAGACTAACTCAAATGACGAATTCTGTAATTGCTAGAACAGCAGATTCAAAATTTAAGAGAACGTTTCGAAGTATAGTGCACAATGAACTGATTGCACTATATGTGGTAACTGTGAGATTTTCAATTTTTGTTTCCTTCTGATTAAAATTCTTTCCGGCTATTATACACCGGATAGAGTTGTCAAGTCGCATTTTTCTCTTCTTAATGCGTAACACAACGTAAATATGAGAGCATTACTCTGTCTTGGTTACAGATAAATATTTGAAAAAGTTCTTGAACCTTCCTTAATTTGTATATAATAAAACTCGTCCTTTTTCGTATTTAGTATTGTTATCGAGGATAGAGAACCCGAATAAACTAGCTGCGACATTTAAAGTAGTAATTGTGTTACTTTGACAGTAATTTATGCTACGCAACTTTTCAAAGCATGCTGTTGGGCTTAAATGGAGTTGTAAGGAAATAAATACCACAAGACTACTGAAGTGTGCTGTTGCTAAAGGGTAAGAGCACCAAATGGTAGCCAGTGTACTGTTTTCAATAGCGCGAGGCGGACTGTCATATTTCCCCAATTCCAGGTGTAAGTTGCCGCTCTCCAGAGTACCAGATGGCAACACAGAACATCCCGTTAAAGCATCCTACTCTCGCATAAAGACAGCATCCCGACCATCGGTTATATTATGGCTTTGCCGAAAATGTTGCAAGCACATGCGACGCGGAGGTAATGTACCGCATCCCTATTGATGACTGCTGCGTTAATAAGTCCATGCTGACAGATGGCCAGATACGCGTGTTTGTTGATAGATAGGCAATATATCTCATCTCGTCCGATCGATAACCAGTGACATGCATCATGGTCAGAATGGTCGAGTGTACATTGGTGAGCCCTTGTTTTCACCACATTTACTCACTTCTTCTAGATTTAGTTTGCTGATGGCAAACATATCACGCTTAATTAATTTTCCATTGCCAGATATATTTACTTTTAAGTAGTGTCATTTTCTTTAAAATAGCACTACTTTTTCCTTCTTCTTTTCTTCATTGAATTTCGTTTTCTTCCAAACTTCTTTGTTGATGGTTGAAGATATACTTTTCAGTAGTTCTAAGTGTGCTTGCTTCCCTGTTTATTGCCCTACCATGCAATTTATTTTATTTTCTGTATCCAAGAAACTTTGTACACATTCCCATTACTAGAAACTTGGTGCATAAAGTAAGTTTGCATTTTATCAGCTCTATCTTTGCATTGCCATCAGACTTCAGTATATAAAAAGTGAACGTCGTATTGCCTAAGCCATGAATATAGCTCAACCAGCAAAGGTTTCTGAATCCAAAATAGCCAAAAGTAAAAAAAATTGTACAAAAGGAAAAGAAACAGTTGTCAAGTTTCCCAGGAAATCTATATTCGTAACTAATGGTACATGATTTCATTTTTCCATTATTTTCTGTAGTAATGCTTACCGAGATATTAATCCATGATATATCTTTAATTATTCTTTTATGACATTTCGAGCATGTTTAAATGCTTTAAAATTGTTGTGTTATAACCAAAATTGTTTCAAAAAAAGAAATAGGAGTCCATTCGTTTAATGACTAGACCCGTCAAGAAATTCGTTTTAATGAATGAACATCATAGTGTCAGATAGTGAATTAAAAAAAAAAAAAAAAAAAAAAATAGATAAAGATTAATCTTTCTGCTGTTTACTCTCCATATGAATTATCACTCATGTGCTGTAGAAAATATTGTGGCGTGCCACCTGGTGGTACACGTGCAAAGGATTACAGTTACCTGTTTTTACCTTTATTATTATTATTATTAATTGCTGAGTAGAATTTGGCCAGACTTGCATTAACATACAGGTACATATATATATAACAGTAAGGGTTTTTTTTTTTTTCCCTTCTAAGTTTAGCCCATTGAATATTGACATTTTCATTTTTGTTTTTTCAGGGACAGAATTTTCCGAGTCAGTCTCAACAACATTAACAGGACCCGTTGTGAGGTAAGAAGTTTAGGTTTACTTCCAATGCATGAAGATTTTGAGAATTTAGTTCACATTTCAGCTGCATTAGTACTTCTTTTCTGGTGCTTTTTTTAACGATGTTATAAAGATAAACAATATTTCTAGGTGCGCCACATCAAACTAAATCCTCAGTATAGAAATAAATTGCTTTATGGCTAAATAAGTGGGCCGAAAAATCAGTAAGTGGACCGCAAAATTACATGAAACTGGTAGATGGTCCTCGACATATTGACAAATTTGAGAACTTAGAGAAAACTTCTCTATTAATAACAAGACCTGCTTTCATGGCCGTTTCATGCATTCCAAGGTGCTGCATTGAAGTAAATCTTAGAGATCATCCTCCCCCTTTTTTTTAATTAATGAAACGGAAGATTCTATTAAGCACTGAAGCATGAACAAGTGCCTCTTTTGCATGTAAGTGGTACGCTAAGTAGCGATCACAGGTAACTGAACTGTTGGTATTGATTGACAGTGATTATGCGTTTTTTCGTAGATAAGGAGTCTGATAAAGCCATGTGATGCTATAAAATATACTGTAAATACCTTTTAAAATTAGATGGCAGACACAGCAGTTCGTATAAAAACAGCTTCACATCACAGAAATACTGGTTCCTAAATATAATGGATGTGAAAGAAAGCTAATAAAAGAGGTATAGTTTGAAAGAGCTGCAGTCAATCAAATTTATTTGAAATAATTTTCCTATTTTGCTCCACTTAATAAAGTATTCTCACTACTATAACTCGCCTTTTCATATGGAGAAAATCAAATCCGAGTATAACACAGTAAAAAAAGTAACTTAAATCATAATTTAGTGATTACAGAAAATTTTCGATTATTAACTGTTTAGAATAATTTCTTTAAAAACCTTGGTACCTCTCCCTCCAGAGAATTTTTTTTTTCTTTTGAAAAGAAAGAATTTAAAATAATAATAATAATAATAATAAAAGTTTAGCTTTAAAGAGTAAATAAAAATTTTAGACATATCTAGATACTGGAGTGTTTTACTTTTTAATTATTTAAATCAGAGCTATTTTTTTTTATAGTACAGCTCTGTTGTTGTTCGTGTCTTTCAGAATAACTTGCAGCTTGTTTCCAGGATACTGTACTTAAATTATACCCTCCACGTTTCCTTCAAGCACAATTTTTAAAAAAATTTAAATTTATTATACACAGTAAATATTCTTATATATTCCAATATCAAGTTTGTTTCTGCATATTTTCTGATATATCTTTTTAACCTTGTAAGAGAACAGATTTCCCAATTAGTGTTACTACTGTATTTTTTCGGTATGTGGGATAAACCCTAAATAATTCTGTAATTAAAATACAAAACGGGTATTTTATTTATATTTGCGGAATAACTTCTTAATACTTGCCACTATGGAAGGTTGCAGGCAGTGGTATAACTATACCAATGTAGCCAGTGCGGTGCATTGGGGGCCTCCTGCCCGAAACAGAAAAAAAAATTGAGTAAAAATGTAAGTTTTTTATTTATGTTTATGATAAAATTTACTATGTTTACGAACAATAATTTTTTTCACACGAAGCATGTTCATTAATAGATAGCTGCACAGCATAAGCGAAACTGCAGTGAATAGAGGTGAAATGGTATTAGCATAGCTGCTGCTTCCAGGGCAATTTTTAAGGATTTGTGTCTGCGGGGCCAAAGTCAAATAGGGGCCCATTTATTGGGGGAGTCATTATTATTGAGTATAGTATTACTATCGCGCCTATTTTTCAGGGGCCCACTTTTTCTGGTAACATTACTGGTCGCGGAGGGTATCAAATTACCTTACATTGTAAACAAGAATTAAAAATCTTTGCTTGTAGACTGTTTATATTTTATTTAATTAAGCAAATATTTTAAGACTACTATTGCAGTTTTCTTGTACAAATAACATCAGATTAATATATTAAATTTGTTCATTATTAGATACTTTTTCTAACTGAGCACCTGGAAATGCAAACTGTAGATTACGAATTTTGAATTTTCGAAATTTTTTTAACTTTGTAACGGCGAAACGTGTACTCTGCTCTAATGCTGATTTTAACTGATGTATTGGATTTTAGAAGCTGCGAAATTCTTTTCTGAAACACGCCTAAATTTATATTTTCAAATACAAGAGAAACACATTTTTACTTAGTGTAGTTGCGCTTAACATATTTTTTTTAGAGCACAAATGCAACATTAAGTAAGGTATACCTGTTTATATAGTTAGCATGCTCACCAGATGAATAGTCACGCACTTAACACTTTAATTGATCAACTTCCCTTCATTGTATAAGATGCAGTATAATTTCAGGCATGTTTTTATAATAAAAAAGTGTCTTACTTAAAAGAAATGCCAGAACATTTATGTTTAATCAGTAGTGTGGTAAAATGCCCGAGCATTGTTTAAGTTCTGCTGTCCAGGTAGAAAAGAGAAAAAGACCAGTAGGAAAACCGTACAAGTTTAAAATAACAACCGGTACAAAAAATTCCAGTCAGAAATAGGAAGAGCGTTAAAAGAATGCAACTTTTGAAACAGTTTACTCTCGAAATAACTTCTTTATGTATTTTATTTATAACCACAGACTTTTAGTGTTTTTGTTTTCAGATTTGTTACGAACAGACTAAAAAGTTTTCGATTTTTTTCTCCTGTTGTTTATTCAATGGAAATGTCGGTATGGATTTTTAGTGCACTCAGCAGCACACAGCACGTGGAATAGAACGAGAGAAAGCAGATGCCCAATAAGAAACCGACAGATGTGTCTTAATAATAAAGATGTTGTTAAAACAGAGCTCGCGGCAATGTTTTAAAATGTTTCTAAAAGAAAATTTTCTTTTTCTCTTCACTACATATTGCGATTTTTGCTGCGATAACACTGTAGGGAAAAAAGTTCTTTTCTATGAACCCGCTGAAATTATTTTAAAACGCGCTCTATAAATCATTTGTACTATTGATGGATCTTCAGTTTGTGTTTCACTGGAAATGAAGACCATTTGCGTACGTTCGGTTTAATATTCCTTCGACAACTCAGAGTAACTTGATTTCTTTTCAGAGGACTACGAGGAAATGCTTTTCAGTAGCCGAGTTAACGTCGTATTTCCAAAAGACTTTGTTTAATTAAAACAAGATAATTTTCTTTTCGTCAAAGTGTTTGTGGATTTTGAATGTATTCAGTAGGATTCGACTCTTGAATGCACTAAGCCTTTAATCTCCCTTCCCATAATTCGGCCTCCCTCTGCTAACGAATGTTGTGTTCCCACAATTTTAGTGTTTTCCCTCCCTCTCGATGGTGTAATGAAGAGTCCCGTTTGTTATTCGTCTGTAGGTCGCGTGACTCATCGTAATCAATTATTAACAGTTTTGTGCACAGTTTCTCCCCTTAACGATCGCAGTAAACCTTACGCTGCGATCTATCGAAATTCGAGGATGAGATCTTGCTTCCAAGTAGAGGAGAGGAGGAGGAGTAGAAAAGAGAAAAAGAACAGGGGAGAAAATTATGCAGTCTCCTGTCTGTTTGATTTTAATTTTACTACTTGTCTTTTTCGTGTGGCCACTTCAGCGATTATTCAGAGTTTACTCGGGATTTCATACTTTAACAGGCGAAAAATTAGTGAATTCTATTAAGTTACAGGATGCCCTTGCGAATAGCTTAGTGGTTAAAATCCCCTTTTTTCTGCACCGGGTAGAAAAGCCCAGCATTCCATCAATAGCGGGAGGAATTTTTATGGGCTTTTTTTTTGGAGACTGCATGAGTTAGTATCAGGAGCGAGTTGCATGGTTTTCTCGTCCAGCAAACTGATAGGAAATACACACAATATACTGACGACTCATATCCTCGGTTACTTTTACGCTTAACACATGCACACACCTAAGTTACAGGATAATTCACAAAAACCGTACGTATCTCAATAAATTATATCCTTAGACCAATCATAAATCAAGAACTTACCTTCAGTAGGAATCGTGCCTTTAGATGTACTTTGCTTATTTCACTTTGAGCTAGGGCCAGAAAACTCTTAAGGATTTAGGGAAAGACATTTTTCTAATCCTAAACAAGGATAGATATAAAATATGAGCAAATAAATAAACAGCTGCTTAAGCTACCAACGATAGCACAGTACAGTATTTAAGGAAGCGTTCCTTCAGCTACATTTAGCTTTCTCTCTAAACTGTTGTTTGCATAGCATATTAGCATTTAAAACCGCATTGTGTAGGCTGAACAGCTGGAATAACTCATGGAAAAACCTTGGTTCTTCCGACTGAGATCGGCCAACTGAAGAGGCCTTTAAAGAATTCTCCATTATCTGTCGGGATTCGAATGCAGCTCTTCACACGAATGACAAATACCGCTGTATTGCCTCGCAGAATCCACGACTCCGTGATCACATGATTAGTTTTATATCAATCGCAGACATAAAATTAAGAGAAAAGTAGAATATTCATGGTCAGCACCGCACACAAATTGTCATTCTTCACACCGCCAGAAATATTTAAGGATGGCCAACTACTTCACGTATGCTTTTTTTTTTTCTAGAAGTACGCAGACTATCCAGCTGTCCTAATGTAAACTCCTACTAGCAAGAACTATTAAGTTGTAAATTTGGTTTTGGGGTGAGTTTCTAACATACATGGTAATCTCCTATGCCCACTTCCCATTTTTTGGAAAGTAAACTAAGAAGACCAGCTAGAGTTAAACCAGCATTCATAAAAGTTTTTTTTGTTTTTTTTGTTTTACGCCGGTCATGCAGGATGACGGAGTGGAATACCATTAGCAGTAGATGATGGCTCCCCACCCCACCCCATCTTTTCACGGCACACTTGAAAACCGCTGATGAGGTTGAACTGAAGAAATTTTCTGGACGTAGGAATAATAACAAGGATGGAAAAGATATCTAATAGAGAACAAAAATAAAAGCTTGTAAAGGAAATCTTCACGTCTACTCTCATTATTTAAGTCTGGCATTCATTTTCTGTATGTTGTAATCACGGCAAAATCTAAACTAGATGTACCGTCCCAGACAGTATCCCACAAGAAAGCACCCCATTAGAAGGATGATATATGGAGTTGTCGGAGCGGTCATATCGACTTTCTGAGCAGGTGCAGTGCATCAAATGGTGGCCGTCATGCAAACCCGCATTCAGGTAATGGAGTGCTTGAGAGACAGATGACTGTAGGATAACAGGAGAAAATGGTGCCGCCCATATGCCGCGGACTCGGACCAGGGAAGTTCTGGTATCGTTATTTCCCCTTCCGCTTCTGGTGATCATTAATAACTGAATCTGTGGCGGATGTATGATAGTGAACACCAGTCAGGTCTTCTGCCTTGATGGAACCTTGAGGATTTCACGTCAGTGACATCTCATTACAGAGCTTTTAAGATATCTGTTAAACTGTTTATTTTAAGTTTATACATTAGTTACTTGTTTGGGATATCTTTTTCATTTATGTAGAATTGATCTTTCTGTCTATCACCTAAAAATGGCGAGAATGTGAACCACATTAGTTTGCGCTAAACAAAATTCTTTGCCAATATAAAAAAGCATGAAGATGTTTTGGTATTTTGTTTGTTGCTCTTTGTATAAAGTGAGGTGCATAATTTCCTGCACAAACGTCACTAGAGCCATTCAAAGCGATTGCCATGGTCGCAGTGCATTGCTTATTGGAGAACTTAACGTGACCTCTAATGCCCAGTCAGTTACTTAGTATCGATTCCTCCAGTGTCCAGACTATTTTTTCTGTGTGAAAAAAGGTTGCTGCAGGACATTAATTATCTTTTTCGCACAGACACATCTGTGTCCGTCGATCTATACAATTTAATCCTTGGTCCGGACTTGTGCGAGGAGTCTCGTGATATTAGGTACCATGTTTACTAGCACAGTTCTCATCTTAGCATAATTCACGCTCTCTTTTAAGTAAAAAGTGAAAAATACTCTTCTTTTATAATATTTTTACGTGTACAAAATGACACCACGTATAACTTTTTATTTTATTTTATTAACAGTATTTTACCTAAAGCTCCTAAGAGCTGCAGACAGTAACCATCTTATGTAAAATGACAACGGCAGATTTAAAAGCTAATTCAACAAGACTAATTATAATTAGTCTTTTACAAAAAGAGTATATAAGATCTAATCATAATTATTATTATAGAAAGTATGTATATGTATAATTGTGGTTGGGTGGCTCCTAGACTAACGTTCATCTCCACCTGTGATACTGTCTTATTTACAAACTATGTAAAAGGCCTGAATATATGTTATGTTTGTGTAGCAAATGTGTGTGTGTTGTATATGTTGGTTCAGACCCCATAGCCACCAGGGAGCAGTCAACACCTGGGCAACAGCTGCCTGGTGCCCGCCCCTAGCCACGAGGAGGCAGGCCTTAATTCAACTAACTGTGTATGTGAAAACACTAATCCCGCACCCACCTGAGGTAGTGCAATACAGGTAGGTGCCAGCATCCCGCACTTGGGCTGCCCAGACCCAAGCGACAGCAAAAAATAAATAAATAATAAAATAAAAATAAAAATAAACAACTAAAATAAAAAAAAAAAAACAATTAAAAAAAAATAATAATTATTATTATTATTAGACCTTATAGCTTCTTTCTGTACATAACTTTGAGCAAACTGAGTTTGCTATTAGTGCATCGATGTCATATTGTGGAGGCACCTCGCCACGAGTTGCCTTGGTATTGCACTATTCTAAATAAAAGACTGCTCTAGTGGAGAAGTATACTGGTATTCATTTCGACCCTGATTGGTCTCCTCGATAGATAGGTAGGCACTGCGAACACCGACCGACCTACCCACCGAGGAGTCCCAATCGAGATCGAAATCATGGTGTGCAAATTGGCATACACTTTAAATAAATAGCAGTATAGTTCTCCATTGCAGTATAGTTTTTTATTTTATTTTTATTAAAACTATAAATAGCAGTATAGTTTTTTTATTTAGAGTACGTAGCGAAGTGCCTCTACGATATGAGATCCATGCATTAAGTGGCACGCCCGACATCTACTATGCATTTTTAAAGTTTTCATAGTTTGAGGCTTTTACCCATTTTTCATATGATTGTTGATGTGAAATTTTCTTAATTATCATGACTTTAGACGCAAAATTCCGGGACATTCGCGCGAAAAAAAAAAAAAAAGACAAATGCCATATGTCCTTCTTTCCATAAACAGAAATCCTTTGGTGTTAATCTCCTGAAAGAAGATCATTCACTTGATATTTTGCATGAAAGTATAGACCTTTTCAAACATTTGCTGGTTCAGGCGGAGGTGAATGATTCTTATCCTGGAATTTTTCTCGGATCATTTTATTCCACAGTAGACTAACCATCCCCAGAACATACTCAATTTACAGGCATTGCACACGGATGTTAATTCAGGTAGCTGTAATCAGGACGAACAGTTTCATTTAGCATAGCTGTACCATCCTTAGCCAGGCCTCCTTAGCCGAGTGGTCAGGAGCGGGAGTGCAGTAGCACACGCTCTTTGAGTAGACCGGGATTCAAGCCCCTGACTGCTAAATACGGTCGATCTGCCAACCCGCACTGGACCAGCGTGGTAGATTATGGTCCATGTCCCTCAGCATGAATTGTTGAGGAGGCTTCCATCCTGCAGTGGGTTGATAATGGCTGAAGTTTACTTTTTACCATCCTTAGTGCAATCGCAGTACAATAGTACATTTATATTTTCTTTATCACGCCCTTTTTTTGGCGTCATGTGTCTGACGCAGAAGTAGAGCGAATGAAAAATTCTGAAAACGTTGACCAATAATTACTAAGTTTTTTTACCCACTATCATTTTTCCACTGAGGAGAAGTAGTTATATATCTACATTTTGCCAGAAACAGCGTTTTATATTAGGCCTAATTGTGAAGTTCATGTGAATATAGAAATAAAGATATTCTAAAAACTCTTAGTAGCTAGATTAAACAGCTATTCACAGTAATTCACAGCGGAGGATATGCTATTGGAATATTTCACATTAGCTAGATTTTAGAGATGCTCGATTAGTCGATTCAGTAGGGAAGGTGAAGGGAGAGAAGATTTTATGGAAAAGAGATGCCCACAAATCCTTTCTATGCACAGGTAATTACATCTCCTGTATTAAACGCAGAAAACCCAAAACATCCTATATACTTCGTATATAGGATGTTTTGGGTTTATAAGATGTGCTTAGTATCCAATACCAAAGTAGTATGTTTGATAATATTGTGTAATATATAATAGCTAGGAAAACAAATCCCATCCCTAGTTTTCCTGCTCCAGCCCTGACTAGCTTTCATATCTTGTTTCAGTGGATTCATTTCAGCAACCACATCCAATACCCAATAACACATGGTTATGCATAGGAAGAATGCCCACACGCAGTTCTTCGTGTTTCTTCTTCCCCCAAGTAGAAGCAATTTTACCATGTATGCTTCCAATTCTCGCCAGAAGTTTTCTGTTATCCATTTTCTTTTCATGTTTAAAAAGAATCGTTGGTCGGTATTAAATATAAAGATTTATGTGCTTAATCAAAAATCTCTGAATCCCCTCTCTAAATTCGCAGTGTTTTGAATTCACTGTACACTGTTTACCTCCTTCGGAGGCGGTGAAAAGAAATTTTCCATTGACTGTTTATTTGCATTTCAACACAACGGGTATATTGCAAGAACTCGCATTTATTACCGCCTTGTATATTGGTAGACGTATGCCTTTATTTTTGACAGAAATTTTCGCCATATTTCATATTCAGCGGCCTACAGTTATAGTTTTAATATGCACCGGGAAGTATGTCCCGAATATTGGTTTTCCTCAGAATAATATAGAAATGGTTGATTTATGAGTTTCTGGGTTTTGCACATAATATGGCGCTGTTTGAATTACATCGGCGGGGAAATTTCCTAATTTTGCTCACTGCAAGACGATATATCGTGGATTGGCGTCGATGTTATTGGCGATTTGGAATATTGCGCTTATAATGTCCCATTCAGAAAATTCGCTTAAGCTGCTAGAAGCGACAGGGGAAATCTCTGATTAAAACAAATTGCCTAGTGGTATGGCGGGTGGATTCACTGATTTGTATCTGTAAGTTCTGGTCTAAGTATACGGTTAGACATAATGTTTGTTGTGTTTTACCAGTGGCGATCCACTTTAATATCCGGGAGGGATTTATATGACATTACCAATGCTGTTTTCTCCATCGCATTCGTACTGATATCTTTCAACTGGGATGTTTTACCTTTCAAGAGAGAGAGAGAGAGGGGGGGAGGCGTGGGATAAAGCAGGTGACAGTTACAGAACAAACCCGCCAGAGATCAGTGAAGTTAATGACTGAGTTTATACAACGGGACGATGTAGCACAGTGCCATCTACCCTTCGCCATTTATTTCTATCCCCATCGCAGTACAATTTTCCTTAGACGGAGCAGAACGAAACATTATTTCCTCCTGGTATCTCTGCCACAAGGGGGTGGTCTAGTAATGGCTCGACAATGTCCTCTCTCGACAGCGGATTGTCGCCGCCAGACGCCATTTGTGAAGATTGGCAAGATTATGTGTTGGATGGAACAACAGAACAGTCGTAGATGTAAGCTGCGGTTTGTAGCTTTAGATCAGAGATGTGACCTGCACAAAGAAGTCTCTCCTCTCTCTCTGCCCCCATCTGATGTGCTCGCGAGTAGCATTGGCTGACGCTTCTCTAAACGCGATTGTTCCTCGGTTACGGAAGCGATAAATGGGATTGTAGAAGTTTTCTTTTAGTTCAAATGAAATTTTTTTTTTTTTTTTACTATCGCAAAATATCTCATAATGTTTCCACGTCTTAATGATACTGATAGCGTAGAGTTTTCACCTGAAACTCCCTGTTTACTCTGTTTACAGTCTTTTGAGTTACTGCTCCTTTTCAGAAATCTTCGTTGAAGGATCAGTCTCTTGATACTTGGTACAGTTTGAAAAGCAACACCGTTTTGCGTTCCATGTATTTAATATGTAGGTTATACTTCAATAAAGTAATGGAAAGTGCATGAAATATAATTTACAAATCCAGTAACCATCTTTTAAAAGGGTTCGATTATAAAATATTTCGTATTCTTTAGAAAACAGGCCTTGAGCGGCGGGCTGCATATCATTATAATTTCTGGTAACGACCGACAGACTTGTTTAAGTTAAACTTTATATTAAAATAAATAAATAGATATATACATAAATAAAACCCCAAAAAAAGATATAAAATAAAAGCGTTAAAACATATAAGTAAAAAGCAATAAAATTGTTTTATTGCTTTATTATCATAATTTTTCTCTTCCTTGATGATTCCCTTCTATTTCTTCTCTCACTCTCAGGGTAACAGAATTTTTTTTGGTTGGTGCAACAAAAGCCTCAGGCTTCCTTGCACCTTCCTTATGCATACGTAATACTGAGTTACCGGCACCAGAGTTGTGATTTTACGATCATACCCATACTCTTCTGTTGTTTTACCCAATGTATATGCTCAGTACACGAACACCGACTAGCTAATGAAGGGATACCTCGCCCCGAAAGCTTCTATTTTATTGCTCTTTACTTATATACATTTTAACGCTTTTATGTATTTTAAAACTTTTATTTTATATCTGCTTTGGTGCTTTATTTATGTATATATCTATTTATTTAAATAAAGTTTAACTTAAACCAGTCTGTCGGTCGTTACTAGAAATTATAGTGATACTTGGTATTCTGTTCTTAGAAGAATGCAATGTGATACTTCCTCTGCTCTGTTCACAGATCCGACACTGAAAATTCTAGATGATTAATCTTTAATTAATAATAGATTATTATTATTTCTTAATTTTTGAGGAAGCGGATCTCATTTAGTATATTGCTCGTCTTCTACTTTAGGTTATACCTCACATAATACATAAAAGAAATTTCCATTTTATTCTACGGACACAGAGCCAGAAGAGTTTTTAGAAATTCATCGTGACTGCATATATATGGAATTATTCAGCTTCACAGTCACCGTAAGCATTCCTGTTTTGTAGCAGGGTATGAGCTCGAACACGCAACCTCCTTCTTGATGTGGCTCATGTTAATCACTGGATCACGAAAATAAAAACAAGAAATACATATTTAACAATACGTAATGATGGAATCTTCTGTACTGGTAAATTTTCGCTTTCACTGCTGTACTGTGCAGACCGATAATTATCCCTGTTTCTAGATATTGGTTTGCTTTCTAGATGAATCATTGTGCAGTCTCCATGTGGCTTTGCTGTGAAAGAAAATGAGGTGTCTTGTTTACTTTAATAGCCTGCATCGAGATCAGAGGAATAATTTTGATTTCCTGAAATTACTTCGATGCCGAGGAAGTAATTATCTTTTGACATTAGTAGATGGAAAGCCAGCAGCAAGTTAGCCTCGGACAATATTTATTGTAACGCCAGGGATTAACGCTTAATTCTGTCAGTCTCGCATACTCATTATTCTGGTTCTTAATATCTGCGACAATTGGTTGCGGTATATTCGTATTCACATTTTTCAGTTTTGTTCCCTTGGGAGCGATTTCCAAAATGATCCCGCTTGAGGACGTGAAGTATTTTCTAGAGTATAAACGGTTAGGTATCATGGAAAATTTAAGTATCAAGTGGGTAACAATAATGCTATCTAAACGCCTCCGTTCAAAAATAGTTACATGACTTAATCTGAATAGCAATTTTAAAAGTTATAAATATGCGTAAATATAAAGCTTGTATTTAGGACTTAACCAGATGGTATTCGATTACATATAGAGAAGACTAAAAGTGTATGAGCGAAAAGTAATAAATATTATATAGCTGTAATTAAACTGAACAGCTAAGTTTAGAGAACGTAAAACTACGTATATAGTTTTATAAAGCGTTCTATAAAATTGTAATCTTATTAATTAATTGATAATGAAATAACTGTATTTACTTTTCACGTCTGTTAATCACAGAAAAAGAAAACAATTCAAATTAATTTAAGGGGAAAAAAATCAAATGCGCCTGTAATGCACTGCGTATGTTAACTGACTTCATTTTAATTATTTTTGAATTAACTGTTTAATTTTAAGGCTACAAATGATTGAACGAAATATGTAACAAAAGGATGGAGTGTTTTTATACCAGATATCCCAGTGATGGTCAGGATAACAGGATAGTGGTTTGGCCACTTGTTGCCCGTATGTAGCTGTTTTGGTCCAATTCCATCAGTGATTAGAGGATTCTTTAACTCGATTTCAGTCGGGACTGTAGTTGGCCGATCTCAGGTGGGAGAAGAAGGGTTTTTCTCCATGTATCTAGCATAATATGCATTATACAGATTAAATACATTATTAATATTAGAATTAGTCAACTTCCAGTATTCAGCCTTCTGCCCATACTTGCAATTTTCACCTCATCATTTGACTCTCAATTTCGACCTATTGTTTCTCTTGATCGGCTACTCATTCGCGTTGCTGCTTGGTGGAGCTTAATGTTGCTACCTAATACAGTGTCTGTTTTAGACTCAGACAAGTATTTTAATGCAATCAAACATTGTGGATTTCAGAATGGAACCAAAATCACGTAAACCGATATGAACTGGGTGGTTATATTTTCGCATTTTTAAAAAAATGAAATGCCTCATTAAATTTTAAAACGGATAGTGGAGTACGTATTATGCTTATTAGGCATTAATGCATCTATTGAACGTATTTTGTTCTATGGTAGATAAAATTTGAGCTACCGATCCAATTAAATAGGAAATGGTAAAAAGCCAACTTTCCGTTTCTTCATAGGCGTCCTTATGTTATATTTACAAGAGACAAGAGCGGGACATGTTTTTGTAACGGGCGGCTCCCAGATCGTTTGTTCAATTCCGCCTCGTATCTCTGTGAAGAACAGTACCACTGTAAGAGAGCCAGATATCAGATTAGTATAGGTTTGTGTGTGTGTGTTCTGTTGTGTGCTGGCCGTTTGGCTGCCCAGAAGCATCAGTCATCTGGAGAGATAATTCTGGGTACTCGTCCACACCACGGGAAGGTGGGCCAGTCCCAATGGAACATGTACTGTCTCAATATGAGACGCTGACCTACCTGATGTTGCCAAAAGGTGGGCCAAATTCCTCTTTGGGCATATTCCAAAGTATTAAAAAAAAATCCCGTGGTGTAATTAAAAAAAAAAAAAAAAAAAGATAGGGGCACTTCAGAGGAGAGAAGAGAAGAGTTAGGAAAAGGAAGGAAGGAAAAAAAAGGGAGGAGGACACATCAGAGGGGGAGGAAGAATTCATCCCGCAGCGGGAAAACAAAAATTATTTGTGTGCTGCACAAAGCGCGCTGAAAGGCGCTATCAGCATCAACTAAGACTTTAAAAAAAAAAAGAAAAATATATCAAAAAGTTGCTGCCATACCCTCATTGGCAACTAGTGGGGTTCTGTGCATCATTCTTCTACGTTTGAAGGCCCTGGTTGCAAAGTCCTGCGGTGCTCAGAAATTGTCAGGTTTCTGTAATAGGAGCTCCAGGTGTTCATCAGAAATTCGAATGCAGGTGGCCAAATATACACGGAGATCGTCGTGGACGGCTCATTCAAAGAGGATGTGCGACCAAGTTTCACTGGAACCACAGGTGCAGAGGTCAGTAGGACGTAAGCCCAGTTAATACAATTTTCCATTCATCGATCCATGGTCTGTGATCAAAAATAAGGTTCCTATTGCCGGGGTGAACCATTTCTGCACAAATTTGGAGGCGGGCGGGACACCTAATTATATCGCGGTCGAGCTAGGACGAAGTATCACGTTTTGGTTGGCAGAAGGTCTGGTCAGTATAACCATTCCCTAAATCCGCATTTCAACTAATAAACCAACAGTAGAATCACCTGTCGCATTTATTTATTTTATTTGTTTATTAATTATTTTTTTTTTTTTTTTTCGCTAGTAAATCCTACAGATCTGGAATAATTAACCTGAATACAATCGTTAAGCGTATGTAGCAGTCATGGGTTTGAACCACGATCCACCCACAGAGCGTGTACTCCTGACCACTCGACTACATAAAGCTTTATTGGCGAAGTGCGTTAACTGAATTTATCACGCCATTCAGCGCACATAACCAATTTCTATGCATGAAATATTGCTTCAGTATGTTACCAGAAGGCTGTGACGGGCTTGCCTGTATCATCGGAAATAAATTATTATTTATTTATTTAAGAAAGAAATATTATCGTTATTATATTAGAAGTCTAGTGCCAGTCGAGGACACCTGTGGCATCCCCCGCTAAAAGTGTATTGAGTTATTGTCTCCCAGTATAATCCAGTCACGCCAATTTAGTGACGCGTTGAAGTGACAGCAGGCTGCCATTCGCTTTCTCAGTGGATCAAACTACTCACGACATCAGTGATTACGGAAAACTAAAAAATCCGCCTGAAGGGTGAAATCCGAGTTTATTTGTACGTATTATTATTTGGGCGAGACCTGAAAAAAAGATAGAACGGATATCGGCTAAGGTTTTTGAGGTGAAAGTTTGGTTTATGATGTGTGAGAAGTACAGAATGTAGCAATGATGAAATGTTACAAGCGAGGGCTGAGTATAGCTTTTTTTCATCTGAGATGAGATAGGAATATGGCGCGTATTCGGCTGTCATCATCAGCAGGCCTAGTGACCTGTTGCGGTCTCCAGCCATCTCTTGGTTGGCCTTCCTGGCATTCTTCTTCCTCCTCAAGGGATGTGTATCGGAGAATCTGACGAGGTAGGCCATACATTCTTTATATATATACTCAAACATTAAGCTTACATGGAGAGTATCTGTTGATACTATTCTCCATAAAAGAGGAGGAATTTGTGTGGGGATATAAAAGTATGCACAATATTACAGATGAATGGGACCACAAAAGGACCTAGGACCTGCCCATTTCACTAGACCGATGTATGGGTCATCAGAAATCAATTGTTGGAAAACGTCGTTCGCCAGTGTAACACAGAAAGTAATGCAACCAATCCCGAATGCCAGGTAGACCAACATTAATAACTCCCGGACCATATAACAGCTGACGGAAAGTGAAAGGAAATCGCAAAGGCACTTTTAATGAGCTGGCTCGAGAGAAAGTTGATAGAACTGGGATAAATGTAAGACCAACAACCATCAGAAAAACACTTCATAGAATTTCGCGCTCCTGCATGTAAGCAAAAGCTAGCTAGCACCCACAGCGTACGTCACCGCCTGTGACGTACGCTGTGGATGTGGAACAAAACGGAAGCAATGAACATTACAGTAGTGGCCGAATATGATGTGGCATTATGAATCACGCTACAGAATTCAGCATCAGATAGACAGACGAATATGGATGTTCCGTATGTTCAATGAATGGTTTCACCCAGATTGTATTGCATCAACAATGAACTTTAATAGTGGACCTGTTCTTAGAGATTTGGACATGGTCCACTTGTTTTCATTGATGAAACCGTGAATGCTGCATTACCTGAGTTATGGCATTTCTTTGGAGAGCTGCCGTATTTGTATCAACAAAGCTCTCCCTGTCACAAAGCACAGTCAGTACAACGGTCTGTGAGGAGAATAATGTGATGAACCTGCCATTTCTCTATTAAAAATTCATTCAGTGTCTTAATACATGTTTGGAGAATATATTACGAGTATTTACTTGTAATACTTTCCATACATTATTTATTACACAGGTTATTTGTACATATTTATTTATATGTAAAGAATCTCGTGTCAGTTATGCAGATGGAAATTTGTATATATCCACCTATTGTCTTCACCAAGTCCGTCCGTTCGCATGTAACAGAGGACTCTCGGTGTGCGGATTTTCATGAATTTCGTATTTGGGCTTTTTGTAATTTGTATGGAAAAGGAAATTCATAGATTAAATGTAGTTTTAATGCATTATGCTATCTTTACAATATACACGAAGTCCGTGCACACTGCGCGTATATTGTTATGCAAGACAACAACGTGATGAGACGCCGTAGCCTAGTGGTCAGGCGCGCGGGTGCATAAGTACACGTGCCTTGAGGGAGCGGGGTTCAAGCCCATGACTGCTGAATACGGTGCTGTTTCTTGTATTCTGTCTATCTTGTGAACTCCTCTGACCGTTTGGTCGTCCCGGAGTATAAACAGAAAATGTATTTATTTATGTCGCTTGTGAAGAGGTACAGAGAGAGAGAGAGAGAGAGAGAGAGAGAGAGAGAGAGAGAGAGAGAGAGAGAGCAATAAATATTATAGTTGCAATTCAACTGAACGGCTAAGTTTAGAGAACGTAAAACTACAGCTTAAGTGTTCTATAAAGTTATACTCTTAGTTATTAATTCTCAAGGAGATAACTATATATTTACTTTTCACTTCTATTGATCACAGAAAAAGAAATTTCAGATAATTTAAGGAGGGGTGAAGTCAAATGCGCCTGAAATATAAAGCATTGCGTACATTATTATGTACGCAATGTGTTATTATAAGTTTCAAACATAGAGCATATACTATATTATAGTGGAGAGAAATTCTGGAGGCGGTTGTAGGTCATTCGGTAGCTGCTCTCTTATTCCGTGTTCCTTTCACCCATATAATTCGTGGTACCCACTGCTTACGTAATCAGTAAGTTTCTTAGATCAACTGTTCGTTGATGAGAAAGGGTGGAATTGTAGCGCGAATGCGCGCGGAATAAATCGTGAACGACCTTGACCCATCCATCGAATCCTCTCTACTATAATAGGTGTCACATCCGCCCATTTTTGTTCATTGTACTGTAAGTATTAACACGTCATGTTTTCAACATGACGTGTTAATACTTACAGTACAATGTCAATCCTTGCAGATGGTCTGGACTGTTCAGAGATGCGTCTATACGTACTAGAGGTCCTAATGTGTGCCAGTTGAACACGTCCCAGACCATCACCGTCTGTCCACTGCCTGAACAGTTCCTTGTTGACATGACGGGTGCATAGCTTTGTGTGGTTTCCGCTAGATACGCACCCTCCCGCCCGCTCGAAATAACTGTAAACGAGACTCATCGGAACAAGGAGACCTGTCTCCAATCATCCAGCGTTGATGTTCTTTCGCCTAGTTGAGGCGTAGAGTCCTGTGTCATGGTGTTAGCAATGGGACTCTGGTGGTCAGCGACTCCCATAACATATTGCGGCTAATGATCGCCTGATGGTCTTGGTTGAGATGTTTCTGGTACCTCCCTCGTTGAAGTCGGCGGTGATTTGTGCCACTCGCTGTCCGGTTGGCTGAAACAATGCGAAACAGACGTTCATCCACCACCTTTCTCCGCCCACAGCGCTGTCCACGATGAGATGTTATCCTGAAATGGCGTATTCCCGATACACTCTTGATACTGTCGAACTGGGATAGTGCAATTTCTGTAACACCTCCGCGATGGAGTAACCCATGCGTCGAGCACGCACTATCATCCCTCTTTCAAAGTCGGTTAACTGACGACGTTTATCCATACTGGTATGGAATTATCGTCTACGTGAATGCAGTGTACCTGTCAAGCGGTGGGTCTGTCCACTAGCGAGAGGGCTGACAGTGTCGCGTTGGCCAAGAACCAGGTATCCCATTAATTCTGTCCTTTCAGTATATATATATATATATATATATATATATATATTATATATATTTTTTTATATATTTAGAAAATTTTTCCTTTAGGATGATGGCACTTTAATGCACCCAAAGTACATATTATTTGTCGTTCGGTTATTGGCTAACTTAGTTTGTTCTCTCTTTCTTACTTAAATAAACTGTTCTGGACAGATGCAGAACTGGGCAGTGTTCAATTCCATGTATGATGGCAGTGAATGTGGCCGATAATTTACTCTCTGATTTATTTTTAATAATTTTCCTTCTTTAAATTTGTCCTGTACAGTGTTATATATATGTGAATCGTATTCCTTTAAAATATGTGATCATTGCAGATATACCTCTCTCTCTCTCTCTCGAAAACCAGTCCTTTTACTAAGCTACTCTCAGCGGCATATCAGACCCTAAAAACTTTTATGTACAACCGTTGTCTTGAATACCAATTACTGGTAAGACGGGCGCTAGTCTTTATGAAGTAACTGGATGCGGGGGTGTTAAGATCACCTGACCTTTGCAGTGTATCGATTCGGCACCCCTTAACGAATGCTATTTCTAAACACACTTGGCATAAAGAAAGAAACTACCTATACCTGAACTTGTTAAATTTTTGAAGCATGTTCTAAAATGTTCTGTCTGTTTACAAATTTCGTTCCGATTACAACCTGACCACAGAGGAAAAAAAAAAAAAAAAACTAATCCGCAAAAAATTGGCGGACATCCTTTTAGCTATTCCTGACTTTGTTGCAGAAGAATGGCCTGGGCAAGACTCGTCTAGTTTCGTAATGGATTCTGCCATTGGTTCCACGCTGACTAGCTACAGCGGGGCAAGATGTCTCCCGCAGGCTGTGCTGAGTGGTGCTAGACAATGGCAACGTGTATTGAATATCTTGCACTTGACGCTGAAAGCCGCCAGACCGAACTGCTCGTTACCTCCCGTGAAACGTTTCCCATGACAAAATAACAAGAGACACTGTGGCCTCAATTACCCCTTTAAGAGCCGGCCCAGTATTTGTAAGGGTGCACTAAAAGTTGGTTAGAATTCTGATTAGATCCTTCCATTCGACTTCGGGATTCGGCGTAAGCACTTGACATTCGCATTTCAACTGTTCGCCGCATTGTAGTACCGACTGACTTCTGGAATGTTTTGTGGCGCGCGTGACAAAACAAACCAATGGTATGTAATTTAATGGATAGAAACTGCGATTCAGTAAAAAGAAAATGAAAATGCTACGATAAAGTAGTGCATACTAGCAGTGCATGTTTATGCATAGTTGAATACGGCTAAATCTGCGATATTTAATCAATACGACGTGTACTTCGATGAAAAGATTGGGGTATAAAAGCAGTTTCACGAATTTGCACTGTTCATATTATTTCCCATTTGTTTTACTGTAAAATAACACGAATCAGCATAAAAGAACAGTTTTGTTTTCCTGATCTGTTGTAACCTTTTTTTTTTTTTTTTCGATATTGAGTACGTGTAACAATTTCCTCCAAATGCGTGGTAACAAAAGACAATTTCGCTGATATTGGGATGTATAAATAAAATAAAATAAAATACATTTTCTGTTTATTCTCCAGGACGACCATATGATCAGAGGAGTTCATAGAATAGAGAAAATACAAGAAGCAGCACCGTATTTAGCAGATCACGAACATGAACCCCAGTCACTCAATGCACGTGTACTTACGTACTCTTGTGCTGACCACTCGGTTAATAACAATCACGCAATTCTGTTTCTGTTTTTAATTATAATTTGATTATAATAGCATGAAAAATAATTTAATATGTGTTTTGGACATACCGTATGAGGTAAATAACAAAGTACAGTAATGACTAAAAAAGGGTTTAGGGCTGAAAGCCTCAGACCACGGGAAATTTACTGGACGAACAAGTTAGTGCAAAACATAATTTCAGTTCGTAGTAATTCACTGAAGTAGATGAAATAACATCGTTTTTGTTATATCTCATATTGTGAACGGTTTCACAAGTTTCCGTCATCGAAGTAAACCTCGAATAAGCAAAGCTTCGCCAGTAGAGACGACTAATGTTACTTATTCTCGGCAGATACCTCCACCCAGACGGCACCGTTTCAAAGCTTGTTGGCCTCTCATCGGTGGGCGGGTAGCTACCCTGGTGTACTAATTAAATAGATTATAATGGATGAAAGTGTAAATTCAGAAGACACCAAAGCATCACCTCAGGTATAGGATAACTGCTTCTCAAACCTACTCAACTGCCAACCAACTCAAACTCCATTAGGAATCCCTACAATATCAGGAGACAAACCATTGACTGAAGATCCTATTTTAGAAGAAGTCACCAGTAGCATCAGTTTCCTAGGAATTAATATCACCAGGGTACCTACCTGCTCGCCGATGAGAGGCTAACAAGTCTAGAAACGGTGCTGTGTGGGTGGTGGTAGCAGCCAAGAATAGGTTGCATTGGTCTTCTCTATTGGCGAAGCGTTGCTTATTCGAGGTAGTGCAATATCAGGGCAACTCATTGTGAAGGCGTTCACAATATGAGATGTAACAAAAACGATGCTACTTCACCTACTTCGGTGATTTGCTACCAACTAAAATGATGCTTTGCACTAACTTGTTTGTCCACTAACAAAGTACTTTAATGATTTTTTGCAAACGGATAATTGGTCATTAATTTATTTCATGTAATCACCAAAACCTGTTGCTTGAAAAGGCGTCGGTTACTGTGGTAATCAGTGGCTTACGTCATTTTCAATCTCCATCGTCAGAAATATAATCGCGCTTCCGCCTCTTTCAATCCGAATCCAGACATTCACCGATATTGTGCAGGCATCCTGGTTCATCTTCATCGAAGGCTGTGCCATCAGCGGGGAAGGCAATAGTGACTTCCTTCTATAATTGTTTGGAAGATTAAAACTCATAATTGGTATAAAGGAATGAATTACAAATTCAGAATAAATTTAAAGAAAAAAACTGAGATGAAATCGTTCTGGGTGATGTAATGTTTTCGCCTCTTGTCGCCCGTTTTAAGAAGTCTTGGTTCTGGTTATTCGATTATCTTCAGGTTCTGTCGACGACCGGAGGAATCCTTAAACGCCTCTTCACTCGGAGGTGTATTTAAGCAGAGAGAATACGGATTCCTATAATTATCGGGATTTTTCAGCCCACCCAACATGTCAATCAAATCAAATCAGCATGTGAACAAATATATTCATTAATACGCGGTGCGGTTATGTGATAGATGAAGCTATGACAGTCACAGAAAGCCGCAAGTAAATCTGACAGAGCCTATAGGAAATCCAATAAATTAAGTTGAATGGACAGTACTGTTAGAATAGTGAGGTGGCAATGTTGTCAACTGAAATAGGGATAAAATGTTATGTGCCTGCGCGCTCGCTCCACGACGCGGAACAAAACTGATACTCGCCATGGGCAGATGCAGGCTGCGCATGCGCGTTTCATCGTGATAATTACATGAAGCTATATATATATATATATATATGCACGTATTTAAAAATAAATAAATTTTCTGTTTATACTCCGGGACGACCAAACGGTCAGAGGAGTTCACAAGATAGACAGAATACAAGAAACAGCACCATATTCAGCAGTCACGGGCTTGAACACCGGTCACTCAAGGCACGTGTACTTATGCACCCGCGCGCCTGACCACTAGGCTACGGCGGCCTTATTTACTTGTATGTACACGTATAAAAAATGAATACGAAAGCGAGATATCGCTTTCCCTACCCCGAACCCTTCAGGGGTTTGCAGTTGACAATCAGAGAACAGCGAATAATTATTTAAAGACTATTTTTAGCAGTAATTTAAAATATAAAATATTATTACCTCCCATTCCCCCCCCCCCCCCCCTGCTAGTGCGAAGAGTTTCCACGGATTAAAAACAGCTGATGATTTCTTAACGGGACCAGATGAGAAAGAGAAAAAAATTGATGCCAATAATTTCAATGTCGCTTTTAATCAGTAGCTGTTAAAGTGGTTTTTTAACCATAAGATAACGTAAGAAAATTGATGTAACTTATTAGAGTTTTAGACTTCCTGAATTCCTTCATTGATATTAATTACAGATCGAGAAGATATATTACTGTACGATTAAAATGATTTAAAAAACCGGTCCAGCTAATAGCGACTATAAATCAGTTCTGTACTTCGACTTTTAGCAGTTAGTTACTAGATGGACCAACTGTAGTACTGGAACGAGAAAGAGCACATTAAATTATTCTTCTGTTATTTTAAGCAGGTGTGGGGCTATCAGTTAAGCTGTCAGTAGACCTTCCTTAGCCGTAATATCCTGCACCCATCCAGAACTGGGTGATTATTTCATATATTTTCTTTTTCCATTTTTCAAATTTAAAATTAGAGGAAGTTCTTCCTTTAACTAACTTAAAAAAAAAAAAAATTGGCATCTGCGAGCAGCGTACTTAAGCTTCAGAAGTCAGGGGCATAGCTATTCAACTCCCTAAAAGAGAAACCACCACCTGGGTATATTTCAACATTTACCCAGTCCTCAAAATTGAAACTTGTAAAGTGGGGGTTTTCTGTTCTAATATATTACCTTTCCTAAATTTGTTACGCTGATTTTTTTTCAAAATTGACATCCTTTATTATTATCATTATTATTACTGTATATTTTGGAGGAAAGATATGCCTGAGTAATCATGTGGCGGGACTACGTTCTTGAGAAACGTTGTTATCGAGCCTCTCTTATTTCTAATAAAATACAATATAAAAATAAAAACATTACGTAATTCTCTTACCATACTAAGGGTATAGGGGCACCTTTTGAGCGTTGAAGATATTTCATGTACTCGTGTGTTCAAAAATTAAGTGACGGCCATAAAACCTGAGATAAAAAAGATATATACTTGATGGAATTCTATTAAATATTTTGTGAAAGAGCATGATAAACCTCAGTGTAATGGGTTTAATAAGAAATATGCGCATATATTTTCATACTATAAGATCAAACTACTCAAAACTGAATGGCAGGTAACGTATAATGACAACTCCCACAACGAACTCTCATGCATAAACGTTCTCACTGTTCACAAGGCTTTAGATTAGAAAAGGTGGTGACGTTCTAGTGGTTCGCCTTTACAGTTCATTTAATTCTCTTGATTTGCATGCTTCAAAGCTTAAAATCGTGTTTTGGCCTGATAATCGAAGCATAAAATAAAATTAAAAAATAATTTCGACTTAAATCTCGAACACTAGTAATTTTTTTCCGGAAAGGTAAGAACATACCTTTCGTAGTTTTCCTTCCAATTCAAAAACAAAGGAGTCTAATCGTCAATTATCTTATTAATAAAACACTTTCAAAAGAAAAAGTCCATTATAAAGTATTATATATTGGAATTTTTATTTATTTATTATTTTTTTTTCCCAGTATCTTGGCATGGTTGGAGTTTTCTTTACACATTAACGTATATGTTCGGCATTCGTAATTCCAAGTCTTAATTCACCATTAGCTTTTTTTCTCTTCATATCTCCGCTTCAAAAATGTGCTGTGATTTGCTTCATTCCAGAAGATACTTAGATTTCAAGTTCTGTGGACATTCGTTAAAACTTTTCTCTAACACGTTTAACTTCGACTGAAGAATGAAAAATCGTGTTCTTATTAGAATACGCTATGTTGTGGCTTGTTTAGTTAACAAAATTAAGGAAATAAATTAGTAGTGTAGTTTCTAATTTGCCCGATTTACAACTTTCTGCGTAAAACTCCCAAGAATTAATTCAGCATCACTCGTTTTCTTCACAACCACGCATGTCGCACGTTCCATCGATCAAAGATCAACAATAAGATGTCTAGATTTCCCGGAAAGACACACATTGCTTCTTGTAATAATCTTAATTAGTGTAATTTATCCAGACTGGCTCCAGGTGCTAAGTTAATTTAATTTATGCTGTATTTGTTGTACACAGTTTACAAGAGTGCAGCTACTGGTGTTCGTTATTTAACTTTTGAAAAACGTAATTACCTTTTATAGCGAAATCCATCGCAGAAAATTTAATGCAGTATACACGGAATTGAGTTTTGGATTATTACGTGTTAAAACTGTATTGAAACTATACTTTCTTACGAGTTTAATGCACAAAACATTTTGCTGCTGAGTGGTACTATACGCAATATCTTGACCTTCTGTATGGATGCACTGTATATAAAAGGAAGGCTTTCCAACCGTATTTTCGAAATGGGGAGAAAAAAAAGCGAGGCAGAGATACCATGTAAGCTACATCTTAACGAAGTTTTACAAGCAAATTCATTCGTAATGTCTTTAGAAATCGCATGGCTAATTCCATAGAAACAAGTTCGGATAGTTTTTATGGAATTAGCTATACATCTAAGGCCATATTGTGTGTATATATCTGTACAAGTGAAGTGTATGTGTGTTCGCGGCCTGATTTGCATGTTGTGCCGACTTCAAATCCCTGAATGATTCCAGTTGGGTAACCTCTATGAATACTTCAGGGGTCTTTAATAATTCCTCTGGCCTATGAGGGCATACAACCCACACCTCTCCAAACAAGTGAGAAGTTTCGAAACCACTATGCTGCGACAGAGGACACCAGTAGCCTAGTAGTCATGCACGAGGGTGCATAAGTACACGTGCTTTGAGTAACCGGGGTTCAAGCTGTGACTGCTAAATACGGTGCTGTTTCTTGCATTCTCTCTATCTTGTAAGCTCCTCTGTATGGTGGTCCCTGAATATAAACAGAAAATTTAAATTCGGAGTCAGCGCTCTCGTTATCCCATGCCACTAAATGACGTCCGGGTCTGATCTACTGATGGATATCAGTAGATTAGATCCGGATGTCATTTAGCTGTGTTTCATGCCCGACAGTAAATTATCAGCTGAATGACCTTTGAGGTGTTCATAAATTATAGTGTGTCAGCACTGTTGTGTGGCATTTTTTATGTGAGGGAAGGTTATTTTAACTGGCAGAGATTCATCAGGATGCAGATAATGTATAGCTGTATGTAGCCAAAACTGCCATAACGGACTGATGTCGACAGTTTTGGTTGATAATCATGAGTATATGCTGATCATCCGCATGTAGCTAACCTATCAAGACTGGGAGGCTTTAGAACATACTCCTTATAGTTTGAATCTCCTTCCCCCTCTGATTCTCATATGTTCGAGCCTAAGGGGGATAGGCAGTGAAGGGATGTCAACCAGAGGGAAGTGAAGCAGGCCGTCTCCGATTAGTTACATCAACAGCGGAATGAATTTGCAACGAAAGTATCCTGTTTTGTGAAAAGTGGGATACTGCCTTAGCGCTAAGGGTTACCATGCTTTCAAATCTCGAAACCGGGACGCACACAATGGAATTCTAGGAAACCTTCGAAACAGCCAAGGAAGTAATGATCGTGTGACATCAATGTGTGCAAATTAAAAGACATTAATCATGTTTTGTACTGCTTATTAACACAAAATAAATGCAAATTAAGTGAAAACAATATCATAATAAACTGAGTCGCTCTTCGGTCTGTTGCGCAGTGAATTTTATTAGCACATTCGGAATATCAAATTATTTATCGCTATTTTAAATAAATAAAGAAATACAAATTGAACAGAAACTTAATCATCGTTAAGTTTCTATTAGGAGTGATTTTACCCCCACTCCCTTACAAGTTCCCCTCCCTAGCTTCATTGCGTATTATGTTAAATCAGGGTCACGATAGCTGGAAGAATCAAAATTGAGATATGATCGGTTAAGAAGGAGAAAATCAGGATCATGAAGTAATTAATAATGATTTGGTTCTTTACATACTGTATATTTACATGTAAAACAACCAAATTTTATCTTATTAGAATATAATTTCATGTAAATAGGCCACTTTTAGCGTAAATATTTCGCATATTTTAGAGTAACAAAATTGGGGATTTTTATAAGTCTTGTTTTGTTGAATGATTTTAGGCTAACCATCGTGTTTGATTGGATTTCTTGAATAATCAAGTCGTTTTCCTTTCGTGAAATTGAAAATATAAGAAGTCGTATGATGTTAGATGAGGCGAATAAAGTGGTGCGAACGGGAAAAGTTTTTTATCGGTCAAAAATTTTTGGACTACGAATGATGTGTGATACTGCGCATTGTTGTGGTTAAGGAGCCAAGCAATTCGCCATTTTTCGGATCGATTACGGTGTATTGCTTAATACACAGTGTAAGAAAAAGTTTTTAAAACTTTTTCTATTCCTTTGTGGTCCAAAAATGCAATCGGCATGACTTTCACAAGTGATTTTCATTGCCGCACTTTTTTTTCTTTTTTTATTATTATTTATTATTATTATTATTATTTATTTTTTATTTTTTGCCTTGACTACGATGTTGCCTTATTTTCAATTGGAGCTTTGAACCTTGGGTGTATATCTATACACCCAAGGCTCATCATCTGTTATAAATTTTGATAAAAATGCAGGATCCCACATAGCTTTCTCGAACAGCTCGGATGAAATGAGGACTGCATTGTCTTCGATTTCGAGTCAGAATGCCTGGAACAAACGCAGCTAGATTGGCGCGAAACAGCATGTTAAAACACAGCTGTAAGTCCTGCTCACTGTCGTATCCAGGTATCATCGTAAGGTTTTTACGACGAGCAGGTTTTTTTTTTTTTTTAGATAGACCTAGCAACACTTATATGCATGGTTAAGGGGGCATATGCCCCACCCTGAATACAACCCTGTCCTTGCTTACAATCTTTTAGTACTGCCGTACGCTCAAGAATTATAAGATCGTTCACAGAACTTTTTGATCGAACTTTTAATTATTTTAAGATTATCCCTGCTAAATCGGGTCTTATGAAACCTAGATCAGCTTTTCCCAAACTGGGGTTCATATACCACCGTTTCGCGGACCCCCTGGAACTGGTATTGGACCCCATATATATATATATATATATATATATATATATATATATATATATATTATGTGAGGTAAAAGTTAGGTAAAAGTAATAAAAATAAATAAATATGGCTATGTAGCTATCATTAGAGGCAGCAAATGCACATCCTCCACATGATGCCTAATTATATCTGATAATTAAAATAAATATTATTTTAATTATCAGATATATATATATATATATATATACACACAAATTTGTGTATATATATATATATATATATATATGAATATAATTTGTGCATATGTTATATATAGGGGTCCGCAAACTTTTTTGATATTTGAAAGTTTCCATAGATCTCAGTAGTTTGGTAACCACTGCCCTAGATCATAAGCAAAAGTGTCTTCGAATGGGTTGCTGTTAATCTTACCTGACAAATAAGCCGATCCACTAATTTTCTAAACCATTCTCATAATTTCTGGTGTTATTTCAGAATTTATTTGACAGTGACATTTTCTTTTTGCTCTAAGTGTTTTTGTATGGAAAAAACTTTCAATTAGGTGATGATTTTGATAATTGGCAGTGTATGTGAATGCTGTTTCCAAAATATCTGTACATTATAATTTATTTACTATAAAAACGAAAATCTTATTAAGAGTTAACCATTGAATGTCGGCGTTTCATAAAAATACTCTCTAGATTTTAATAAAATTATCTTCTTGTGAACTACGGTAAGTGACACCAGGTGTTGGTCCTTTCCTTTTCTTACAGCCCTCAAGTAATCAAGTTTTAGTAGAAAAGCTAATTAAAAGTAATTTTATTATTTTACTCAGAGTTACAAAGAATCCAAACACGTCTGTATATTGCTACAGTATTGCATTTTTCACAGGAAACAAAATCCTCTTAAGTACGAAAGACAGTTGCACCTTCTGTAATTCTATTAGTGCTTCACTTTCTTTGTTCCTACGCGAGGAGAGAATGTTGCTCGTGGTGCCATTTTTATAAGTTTAAAGGAGAGTGGAACTGAACTAAAAACAGAGCCGTCCCGGAGTGACTCAAGGTTTCTTGGGAAATAAACTGATTTTAATAATAATAATAATAAATTATCGAAATGACAAAATCAAAGGAATTCCACTTATTAACACTGTACAAGATGACACACGCAACAATGATAAAACTCGGGAATGTCGGTGTTTTGATGGTGCATGTACTTTAAAATTTATTAGGAATATTACTAGGTTTCATACAGACTTTTATTCGTTCTTTGAAGTACAACGAATCGTCTTGGCGTGGACTCCGTATGATCACGGTAATATTCCTTCAAGTAAAAATAAAACTTGAAACATTACTTTCATAGTTAGCCTTTCATGAAGGATAATGACTACCGAAAGCTGAAATCATATTTTGGATTGAAATATTGATTTTGAAATCAGATGATGATGTTCTGCTATGATGGTACAGTGAAAAAAATTAATCCATTATGTAACTTCTGAATGTGTGCCTTTCCCCGATTTTGCTGAGTATTGCATCTCATATGAAGAAGCCAAGCATCCAATACAAAAGCGATATTGCAAATAAGCGTCCAATTCAATAGAATTTCAATAACTACAGAAAGCCTTTGGGATAGAGACGGAATACATTTCATTACACGTTTCACAGTTCAATGATTTGCGCCCTGCAAAAGTCGTTTCGATATTTTATCCCGTTATTGTTTCAAAAAAAAAAAAAATAATAATTCGTTTCATATCCAATTTCTTAGTTCTGTAAGTTATGGCCTTTAATGATTTATAGACATCTTGTGTTTGGCCATAACTTTCTATTAAAAATCAAGTGGCGTTGTGGCTAGAGGATGAGGAAGGCACGCGATCTATCAGCTACCCAATTATAAAAAAAAAAAAAAAACTTGCTGGCTTCTAGACTCCATTGGTGAGGGACTCCATCATGATAAACAATGAAATCATATTTGAGTAGACATTTAAGTCTGTAAAAGTAAAAATATGGACAAGTAATTCATTTTGAAAGATGGTACACCACACCTTCACTTTTGAAGTTCTGTTAGGAGTTTCTCAACTCCAAATTCAAATCCTATAGTTATTATAGTTATCGGCTGTTCTGTGCAGTTTAAAGTTGCCTTTTTCCGTTATCCACTCTACAAAACATAATGAAAGCCAACTTCCTTGTGATTCGCTAGGTTCGTTATAAAATGTATAGAGGAAAAGTGTGATAACGAACGTGAGAATTTAAGAACAGAGATTCTCTGCTTGCATGCTTAGATTTTCTGGGCTGTGCATAAAAGCTTTATGAATTCTTTCAAGGTCGGCGTCTGATGTTATCCGCCAGAAATTCACAACCTGTGCTCCCGTAGAGTTAAAATTACTGTTAAACAAGTTTGGAAATGGTGCACTTGAAAAACGGATTCATGACTACTGTGGAAAGCCAGTCCTCATTTAAACTTACTGGGAGCTTGATGAACAAAGATGGGCCCTTTCAAGTGCTCACTACCAGATAATGGTTAACAAACCCTGTTCGAAGTTTTACCGGTGCTTTTTTTTTTTTCTTGACATTTCCTGCTTCATGCCAGCGTGGATAAGCTCTCCTACCGCCAGTTTGGAAAAGATCCGATGTTCCATTACCGTCTCAGACTGGAGGAATTACCCAATAATGTGGACAAGCATTTGTAAAAACTTTTTTTTTATTTGGTAGGCAGCATATTTTTATTATTTTTTTTTTTTATTTAATTTGGTAGGCAGTGGATCAGCGCGGAGATATGAGGTTTTTCCTCCAGATACATGTAGTTAGTCTAGGGTATAGCCTTCGTAAACCAAACGTTTACCTTTAACAACTCAAATATTGACACTTCATGTTTCCTTGAACTGATTTTTCCAACGATAAATCATTCGTGACCTGGAGGGCACATCGCTCGTAAACGTACGAAATTTTCACTGCACTTCAATTACGCATTTCAGTTCTTAAAATCCCTTGCGGTTATCATAAGGGTTACGACCAATGTTTTTCCACACCATGTGGGAGAATGTCGGATTCGATTCCCATTGGGAAGGGAGAGTTCTTTATGGCTTCTTTCACACCGCGACCGAGGTTGCATGTTTCCCCTTCCAGAAACTGGTTTCATCCTCCAGACAGTTAATAGACTATATACTGATCCTATCAAACCGGAAACGCAGAACATCACAATATAGACGAATGGGTTGCTATATACTAGGGGAAGGAAGGATATATTTTCCTGACACAATGTTCTATAGACATTTTTAGTGACCATGCTCTTCACTCTGAGCATTGCATCGTTTACTGCTGTTACCTGTATGCAATGCACATTACACACCTTTCCTTTTGCATGAAATTTGTCTTGCTGTTATGCCAAAACCCACTCCTTCACTTTTTTTTTTTTTTGTCGGATGGAGGATTCGGCTAGAGAACCTCTTACCACCATCTTACACACACACTGATGAGTCCCTTGCTATTCTCATTGATGGATCGTGTCTAGACTTTAAATACAGCTATCGAGAACAGTTTGCGTTTGCATAATAAATATATATATTTTTTTGTTTATACCCCGGAATACCCACATAGGGTCAGAGAAGTTTAAGGTACAGAGTACAGTATTGTTACCGTTTTGTGTTATCACGTAACTCTGTATTTATTTATTTATTCAGTTGGAGATCATAATCTCACCCCTGGACAGCAAAGTGCTAGTGGGGTTTACATTAGTGACAAGTCAGCAATATTATTATTATTATAAAAACTTTTTCTCCTTTTATGGGATTCTCCCCCCCCCCCACACTTGACAGGTACTGGTATCAAGTGCATGGGGTTGTTGGTTGTGTCCCGTTACTATTATTATTATTATTGTTACTGTTGGTCAAGGAACTCTCTTACTTACGAGGAATAATTATAAGTATTCAGGATCGCAGTTTTCTGGAGTTCCACGTAAGTGTTTTCTGGGAGACCTTTTCTTTACTAAGTTCTTATGGAGGCTACTTGGCACCATGCCAGTGGTTGACACGATGATCGGGATGGTCATTACTTGTACCATATGCCACATAACTTTGACTTCCTGATCTTTTCCTCGTATGCTTTCTGGAGGTTGCTGGTGTTGGACACCGGTATATCGATCAGGTAGGTAGTAATTTTCTTTTTGTCAGTGAGGGTTATGTCTGGGCTGTTTTGCGGGATCATCTTGTCCGCTATGATGGCACGGTCCCAGTATAGTCTTTGAGTCTCTAGTATGGTCTGAGGCTCGTAATTGAAATATGGTAAACTTTCTTTGATCAGCTGGTATTTTTGCTCTAGCTTCTGATGTATTATCCTGGCCACCTTGTGTCTGTGAGTGTACTCTGTCTGGGTGATCACCCTGCATCCTGCGGTGATGTGCTGGATTGTTTCTGGGGCCAGGTGGCATCGCCGACATATGTCATCTGTTACTCCAAGTTCCTTGGCGGCGTATTTCCTGTAGTTTCAGTTGTTGATTACCTGGTCTTGGATGACGAGCATGAATCCTCCGGTCTTAGGAAAGAGCTTTCCGTAAATGAGTAAAGCGTTGAAAGCCATCTTATCTATGCCATTATAGTGTCTGTCGTGGAGTATCTTCTTCGCCAATCTTTCTGTCTGTGTGAGCGTGGTCCCCTTCTTGAGGTTGAGTGCTGTGTGCTGTTTTCCTGGAAGTAATCCTGCAGATTCTTAATCGCCTTCTCTTGTTCAATGAAGTAAGTCAATCCCCTCCTTCCTTCTTTACGGGCTCAGTCTCTCGAAGGCCGACTTCGGCGGTGTTGTCGGCTCTTGGTCATCATTATCCTATAATATCCCCCAGATCGGCTACAATCCCGAAGGAGTACGTTAGTACTGGAACTGCGTAAATGTTTATGGCTGTGACCATGTTCCCATCATTCAGCTTTGATTTTAGCAGGTCTCTGATTGTATTATATCACCAAAATAACATCTGATTCAAGTTAGGGTATTTCTGCCGAAGATGCTATGAGTGCTTCGTCATGCCTATGATATTGGAAGTTTACAGGAAGATGCTAATTTTTTATGAAAAACTGGTCATCACATTTTTTCACAACCCCCCCCCGCTCCCGTCCTACATGAGAATCTATTTCTATGTTATACATGACAACCCGGGTCCCCGCAGTAGGTACAGTGCATATAAGCACCTGTCAATGACGCCAGGAGATTTTATGGACTTTCTGAGAACTTGGCTTAAGTCGGTTGGTCTCAGGCGAGGGTTTTGTGGGTTTTTTTCCCCTCAGGAAACTCAGGTTTTTCGTCCAGCTAACAAGCAAATCGAACACAGAAAACACACATTTTACAGGCATATTATATACGACGCAGTATGGTCTAAGTCGCTGACATTGATAAAACCTTACAACATCACATTCCAGCTGTTGTATTATAGAACAGATCTGAAATCTGTTTGTATATAAAACTGTTGCTTACTTTAAAAGTGAGCAATGCGTTCAGAGATTACTACGTAAACTTCTTTTAATATTTGTTCTTGTAGACATGCATTCCTTGGAATAACTTTTATTTTCATTTAATGTTCATTCCTAACAGATTTTACTGTTATACATGACAGTTATGATTAAAACATCTGGGAGGCTGCACAGCAGCTGTCGAGAGAAAATAATTGAATTAATCACTTCTTTTTCTCTTTCGTGACTAAAACCATAAATAAATTGATAAGATTCCACTCCGTAATCACCATCATTGCACTTAAAACTCATTTCGAAAAGTACGCGAAATTACTGCACCTCGCCATACAACCATTACCGTCCAATATCGACAGTGCTTAACCCCCTATAACCATTTCTTTGTGCGGTATTTCTTCTTAAAAATATCAGAAACCTTTCTTTCAGATAACATTTAATTACCAAGTAATAAACTTTTTATTACACAGTAGGACAGATTAGGGAAGAATAGATGTGAGGTTTTGCAGGCAACGTACCAAGTAATTATTCAGCAGTTTCAAATTAACGACATTTCTGGAGTGCTGCAGTTCCATGAAAATTTAAGTAGAAATTTCTTGAGAATGCGTGCATGTCATAGCATAATCGAGTAGTCTCTACAGGTCAGTGCAGGGTCACATTCAGCCGAAAAGCTTTGGAAAATGTTCATTGTTTTATTAATTACGAGTTAAAAACAGCTATAAAAGTGCATTTTTTTAAAAAGAAAGTTGATTAAATGGTAATAGCTTATTCTTGCATAATGAATGAACCGTATAATAGATACGCTAGTTTTTTCGCCTTGAAAGAGGCTCGATTCCCGTCACCAGATTAGAATGATTTATTCTTGTTGGTGATGATAGAACTTTCAAAGTTCTTTTCATCACTCTTCATGTTTTCCAAGTAAAAGAAAAGCTTACAGAAGACTGAGAACCAATTTTGGTGTTCTGGTGTGTTTTTGATCTACTGTGAAACTAATTGGATCTGAGTTTGACGATGTTATGTTCTTTTAGATGCTAATCACTGATAAAGGAATGAATTGTTCCCCTTAAATTCCTCATAAATTCTTCCCCATGATTACGCAATCATAATTTTATTGTTTAATTTATTTTTTATTTTGAATAACAGGAAGCAAAAAAAAAAAAAAAAAAAAAAAAGCTCATTATTCCGTAAATTTTCGTCGTTTATCCCGAAGTGAAGCTTCAGTAACTGCAGGGAGGGGGATTATAATGAAAGTCCTTTAGCCGGCCATTCCTGTTGAAATAATTAATGCTTTCTCTCATTTCAGTGGAAGCTTCTCGATGTTTTGTGAACACCTTCCATGAAGCATGGATTGTGATTTTAGTTCTTATTCAAAATCTGGAATCCAAGTCCTCGTGGCTGTGCTTTTATACGAACTGACTGACGCATTTTCTTTCTACATTTCGAGCTATAGAAATAGTTACTGCAACGACGAAAATTTGAAAACTCATCAAAGTTTGGCTTGCTAACGCTGCAGGTTGGCTCTTCATTGTGATGGGATAGCACCAGAATCAATAAAACATCAAATTTTAACACTAATCTCTAGGACACCAATTGCTGTGAACTATAAGTACCGCCTAACTTCAAGAGCCCGTGAGCCACCAAATACGGAGGATGCGGAAAGATCAGGGAATGACCACCGCATATTCTCAGAGCAATATGACCTTAGTTGCTAATGCTTCTCAAAACCAAATAATAATAACTAACTTCAAGTTTTTTTTTTATGATAATATATAGTACAATAGAACTGCGTAATAACTGGCGAAGTTTCTGTATTCTTTATTGAATCCTATCATCAGGCCTGTCCAGGTAAGATTTGATGGCTGTTCCAGTCTATTATAAAGTTAGGAACAGCCTCCAGATCTTTCCTGGTTAAGTGTGATGGATTCAATAAACAACCAGAAATGTTGGTGCCAGTTATTATAAGTATTTCAGTTTTGCGGGAGTTACTACAACAAATCGTTGGCCCCGGGTGCCAAGCGTTATAGTGATCAAGCAATTTCCTGAGTGATTATTAGAGCGTCTTCTCAAAGATATAGTTCTGTTTCAGTTATAAAAGTTTTCTTACTTTCCTATTATTAGGCAACTTAGTCTTACAAATCGTAAGCTAGTTTAAGAAAGGAAAAACACCTTTCTTCTTTTTTCCTTAAATTAACGTACTAACTTTTATACCGCTTGGTCACTCTAGCGGCACTGCTCCTGCCTCCCCGTGGCGGGGCCGGTAACCTGGGAGAAGAAATCCACTCTCCCAGGGCTGAAAGGAGCAAAGATGGATAAAAATATGTATCCACCTTTAGAGCCATTGAGCTCAAGACGAGAGAACATAAATGATAATGATAATGACTTCTCTCAACCCAAGAGGCTGAGAACAACCCCCCAAGAGGAGATACCATCATTCCTCATCCTACACTCTCTCTCAGAGCAGCCTCTGAGTAAGTTATCGCCGTTCCTTATACAAAAATGTATTGAGTCTGCTGCAGGTTCACCGAAAACGGTAAGGCGACTTCAGTCCGGGGATATTCTTGTAGAGACTAGTAACCCTCAACATTCTGCAAAATTATTAAAGCTGACTACCTTTGGTGGGCAATCAATAAAGGTCACTCCCCATGCCACCCTAAACTCCTCGAAGGGGGTAATTGCAGAATGGGACCTATTAAATGTATCAGAAGAGGAAATAGTCCAAGAACTTCGAGAACAAAAAGTAATCCAAGCAAGGAGAATTCTGACTCGGAAAGATGGTATCCTTGTTCCCACAAGGAGTATAATCCTCACTTTTAGTTCTCCTATCCTACCAACATCTGTTAAAGCCGGCTATCTTCATTGCCGTGTGCGTCCTTATATCCCGAATCCAATCAGGTGCTATAAGTGCCAAAAATACGGACACTCCCAAACTGCATGTAGAGGTGAGGCAATATGTCCAAATTGTGGATCAAAGGATCATAATCAATCTGAATGCTCTGCTACTTCTCAATGCCCAAACTGTAAAGGTAATCACCCGGCTTTTTCGAAAATATGCGAATTATGGAAACAAGGGAAAAAAATCCAAAAATATAAAGTCGAGAATAAAGTCACATACTCAGAGGCAAGAAGAGAAATACTCAAAACAGAACCAAAGCGTACATATGCCACTGCTGCTAAACAATTTCAGTCAGTAGGTATTAAAACAGATGTTACAGTTCCTCCAAATCTATCCATCTCTGATTGGGCACGTTCTTTGCTCTCTGCTTCCAAACAGTGTCCTCCTCAACAAAAAATTTAACAAGTCAGTAACACCCCAATTACCATTCCAACCGACGTGCCTCAAACAGCAAAACCAAAAGTGGCAGAAACTAAAGTTCTGAACTCACCAGTTGCTACGGGCATGGATGTTGACCAACGCAATGAATCAGATGATGGTATATTAGAACTGCATGCGACTGATGAGATGGATGTCACACGTCCCTACTTCCCAAAAAAAGAGAAAGGGAAATTGGATCGATCTAAGCAAGTTTCAACTAAAAAGCAGTCAGAAACAAAAATAAACAACAAAACCACTTAATGGAAAGATTCCTCCAATGGAATTGTAGAGGCTTTCGCAATACAAAAGACGATTTATATGATCTCATCGACCGGTATGATCTAACAGGCATAGCCCTACAGGAAACCTACTTAAATGCACGAGTGTGTCCCACCATTAAAAATTACACCATCTTCAGACGAGATAGGAGAATAGACTCGCCAGCCCGTGGAGGAGTGGCAATTCTTGTTAGAAACAACGTTCCATCGAAACATATTGCTCTTCAGACCCCTTTTGAAGCAGTGGCAGTGCGTATTGAAATTGGCATCACTCTTACAATAGCGTCAATATATATCCCTCCTAATTTCTTATTCACTTCAGACGACCTAAAAAATCTAATAGACCAGATACCATCTCCGTTCTGCTTGCTCGGAGACTTCAATGCACATCATTCGCTGTGGGGATCTCCAACAATTGACAAGAGAGGTAAGCTAATAGAATCCTTTCTTGATGCTTATCAACTCACCATTTTAAATACTGGCGAGCCAACCTACATTCATTTTTCGACTGGATCCATGAGTTCAATAGACCTCTCGATGTGTTCTCCCTCCTTATATACTATTATGGAGTGGTCTGTTCTTGACAATCCAATGAACAGTGATCACCTGCCAATTCTCTGCAAACTCCAAACACGAGCAAACTCCCCTTCCCCACGTCGCTCCATGTGGATATTCCGTAGGGCACACTGGAGTGAATATGCCTCTCATGTTCAATTAGATGATAAAATTATACAATCTCAGACCATAGAAAATGTCACGGAACACATTACTACTCAAATATTACTAGCTGCCACCATTGCAATACCAAAATCTTTACCGGGGAAACGGAAACACAGTAACTACTGGTGGAACCAAGATTGTACGCATGCGAAACGGGAAAAAAACAGATCTTGGAATTTATTTCGTAAATTCCCCACAACTAGTAACCTAATTAACTTCAAAAGACTAAGAGCCAAGTTCCGCAAAATAAGAAGAAATGCAAAGAAAGAAGCCTGGATCAGCTTCTCCTCAAGTATAAATAAGGACACAGATAGTAGAATCATTTGGAGGAAAATTCAAACGCTCAATGGCAAATATATCCAGTCCCCAGCTACAATACTAAATTGGGAAGGGAAGGAGTTGTCATCACCAGCAGAAATAGCAAATGCCTTAGCGGAATCATTTGCCAGCATATCAGCAATATCCACCTTTAACCCAACCTTCCAAAGAATTAAAGAATCTGCAGAAAAGCGTAAGATTAATTTTTCTACGGCAGTTTCACATCCATACAACCATCCATTCACATTAGCAGAATTAGTAGGGGCACTCAATAAAACACCAAATAGTGCTGCTGGTCCAGATGGGGTCTATTATATAATGTTAAAGCAACTTGACAACAGAGCAAAAACAACATTGTTAAAATATTACAACCGTATTTTCTTAGAAAATACCTACCCACTCTCCTGGCGGCACTCAATTGTTCTAGCCTTCCCGAAGCCAGGAAAGGATCGTACCTTTCCGCATAACTACAGGCCAATTTCACTGACTAGTTGTCTAGGAAAAGTCCTTGAAAAAATGGTTCACAGGCGGCTAACGTGGTTCCTGGAAGCAAACAACCTACTAAACAGCAGCCAGTATGGATTTCGAAAGAACCGGTCCACGCTAGATGTGATGATAAAAGCTGAGGCAAACATCCGAAATGCCTTTATAAGGAGAGAACATCTAGTCATGATTAATCTCGATATTGAGAAAGCCTTCGATACCACCTGGCGATATGGTGTACTAAAAGATCTCCATTCTTTCGGCTTGAGAGGTCAGTTACCTCAATTCATACAAAATTTTCTATGCAACAGAACGTTTCAGGTAAGGTATATGAACAATTTATCCAAATCATTTGAACAAGAGGAGGGTGTACCGCAGGGTTCTATTCTAAGTCCAACATTATTTGCAGTAAGAATTACAAACATGACACGGGAAGTACCAAATACAGTAGAATCGTACATGTTTGCCGATGACCTCATTATCTCCTGTCAATCCCAAACTATGAACATCATTGAAAGACAACTTCAAATTTCCATAGCTAAAATAGAATCATGGGCACTGCGGAATGGTTATTCTTTAGCCGAAAAAAAATCCACTGCAATTCACTTTTGTAAAAAACGAAAACTCCACCCGGATCCAGAAATATTTTTAAAAAACAGCCTGATACCTGTCACTAACAATTTTCGTCTGTTGGGGCTACATTTAGATAATAAACTTAATTTTGCTTCCCATATATCTTACCTTCGAACCACGTGTCTTAAAAAACTGAACATCCTAAGAGCCGTTTCCGCCATGTCCTGGGGTGCTGACAGAAGCTCTCTTCTTCAACTCTATAGAGCTTTAATAAGATCACGCTTAGATTATGGATCACCTGTCTATGACTCCGCTAGGAACAGTTCCCTATTACGTCTGAACACCATACAGCATAGTGCCCTTAGGATAGCTGTGGGAGCCTTTAGAACATCTCCGATCCACAGCCTGTATATTGAGGCAAATGAACCTCCACTGCACCTAAGGAGAAAATCCTTATTATGTAACTATGCACTAAAGATTAAGAGTATTCCATCACATCCTAGTTGGCAGCACTTGTTCGACCCTAAATACACCATGCTATATCAAAATAAACCTAATGAGAATCGCCCAGCAGGGCTTCGACTGCAAGAGCTCATGATCAGTTGGAACATTAATTTTCAGAATGTCTTCCAAGACCTTTGTACTCCCGAACCTCCCTGGACTGAATTCGTACCTCTCTGTGACAATTTCTTTTTAAGATGGGGGAAGACATCCCTGGCTAATACAAATTTTCAACAGCTCCATAAATCGCATTCCTTGGAAAACTCAGCAAAAGTACATATCTATACTGATGGCTCCAAAACGGATACAGCCGTAGGTGCTGCAGCAGTCTCTTCCAACTTCTCAGTAGCTGTTTCTCTTCCCACTGAATGCAGTATTTATACTGCAGAATTATTCGCAATAAAACTGGCTCTAGACAATATAAACAAGTACCATATCAAGGAATCCTTGATATATTCAGACTCCTTAAGCGCAATCACTGCCATTCAATCTACTTTTTGTCCCTCTCACCCCATTCTTAAAGAGATCCGATCTAAGTTATTTCACTATCAAACAATCAATCAGAAGGTTACCTTCTGCTGGATCCCTGGTCATGTTGGCATCTCAGGCAATGAACATGCGGATGCTGCTGCAAAGCATCCCGACGCTGGATCTTCCAGACAAATAAAAGTTCCCTACACCGACCACAAATCTGTCATTAAAACAACATGCAGGAAACAATGGTCTCTCCTTTGGAAAACTCAAACCAATAATAAACTACTGCAGATAAAAAAAGAGCCACAACTGTGGACATCTAGTTCCAGGAGAAGCAGGCGACAAGAAGTGATTCTAGCAAGGCTCCGCATCGCCCATTCGCACCCAACTCACCTGTTTTTGCTTATGGGAGAGAATCCTCCTCAGTGTTTCTTTTGTCAGTCGCAGCTAACAATAAAACACATCCTCATAGAATGTCCTCAACTTTCAACAGTCAGAAAATCAAGCTTTAGCTCCCTGTCCAACTTAAAGGAACCATTAACCTTATTTCATATTCTTGGCAATGAAGCAAATTTCGAGGAACTGTTTAATTATTTGAAGCACATAAATCTGTATGATAGACTGTGATAAAAGTGACAAACAAATCCTGAACAGGCACAATATGGCCCAAGAGGCCCTTGTGCCAAAAAACCCCAATACAACAACAACAACAAATCGCGTAGATTAATTAATAAGTGGTAAACAATTATCTTCATCCTTCTCTCAACATAATAACAATAACATTATATCATACATTTTTGTTTCATAATCACAGTTTTATTCGAAATATTTTCAGCGCTATTTCACTGTTACTGAAGCCTTTTGTACACGTTGAAGTATGTATTTACTGTTATATACAGTAGACTGTCGAAATAACGGCACATTGAGATCGGTTGTATACACACAGCGCAGATCTCTTGTGCCCCAAAAAGAAAATGGCAAGTCAAGTGATTACTGTATTTGTTTACGTTCGCCATTTTGAAAGTGAATTCTGTACTGATATCACGGATTACACCGCTGTTTTACATTTATTTTAAATTAAAAAAACACTCACTATGACTCCTAAAGTTAATAAACCTCATACAGAGAAGAAAAGAAGAACAACATTAAAGCTTAGTGACAAAATTGATATAATCCAAAATGTTACATTAGGGACCCGGAAAATTAATTCATATACTCATGTGTATTGTGTCTTTAAATTGCGTGTGTTCTCTGCTCGATTTGCCGGGGGAAAAATCTTGCCACCTATGCCTGGGGACCCACTAATTCAGCCACGGAGTGAAAAAGCCTATTAAAGTTCCTCGCGTTATCGAGAGATTCGAACCCGGGCCTTTTGAATACATTGTGCTACCAGCGCAGACTAAACTTGATATAATAAAGAAAATAGAACTGGGCAGAAGTGTATTAATGGCAGAATATAACATTGGATCGTCAACATGTTTGTTTTTTTATGTGCAGTTAATAAAACTGCATTCTTAATCTATCTATTTCTTATTTGGCCTCATTATATCTGCATTAAATACATTAAAAAAAAAAAAAAAACTTTCTAGATAACGGAAAAATCGAAAAAACAGCACCTTGAATCCCTGAATGTGCCGTTATTTCGGAAGTCTACTGTAACAGCTCAAAAAATTATTGCACACTTATATTTTCTTACTTCACTTTCAACTTCGGATGTCTACCTTCATAACTTGCTTCTATCTCGAACTTTCTCTTAAATGGATTTACCCAGCCAAAAAAGTTGTAATACAGTTTTAGTGACTAAAGCCATATCGCTCTATCTATTTAAATATTTTATACAGGGTGTCTCAAAAATATTGGTACAAACGTTTAGGGGAGGTAGGTAATATCTAAAGAATGTGAATCGCATAGGAACCCATAACCGGAAATGTCACAGGAAAGTAGTAGCAGAGGCACAAGAAGCAGAAATGACACAAGACAGTAATTAGTGGCAAACATTTATTTGACATAATATTAAGAATGGAGTACGAGATGGATGCATTTCATGATGTTACAACAGATGCTCGAAGGTTTCATCATGAGACGCGATGCATGCGTGACACCGACTCAGCATGGATTGGCAGACACGGTCGAACACACCTGGAGTTTCTTTGACAGTAGCAGCAGCGCAGACGAGATCCATTTCGGTCTCTACAGGCGATTCATACACGATAGATTTGAGGGCCCCCCCCACAGAAAGAAATCAAGGCTCGATAAATCAGGTGAGCGTGGGGGACAGGCAACGGGTCCACCACGGCCAATCCGTCAACGCCCAAAACGCCTGTTCAAATGGTCACGAACACACCTTCCATAATGGGCAGGCACCCCGTCATATTGAAACCAAATGTTGCGTCTCAATTTGCTGGAACATCGTCAAGTAACGATCCGATATTTAGCGGAGTTCATGCGGGATGGTAACAGGTATGGGCTGACTAAGCAGTCACCGACCATACCTGCCCATACATTTATTGCGAAGCGATGTGGTGCCGCATGGGGGCACACACCGTGTGGGCCCTCTGCTAATCCATACACTAGGTGCATGTCTGCCAGCTCACAGTTCGTATATCGATGCATGCTCTTCGTCCGGCGACTACTGCTTGAATGAGTAAACCAAAAATTTTCCCTCTCGCGAACTGATGAACAGCACCGTGTACCGACTTACGGTGACGTTTCCGGTTATGGGTTCCTATGCGATTCACATTCCTTTAGATGTTACCTACCTCCCCTAAACGTTTGTACCAATATTTTTGAGACACCCTGTATATAGTGTCTGTAAACTGTAGATTTTCTGTTTGCTGCGCTGAAAAATCTGCGCGAAAAATCTGAATTGGAGAAAAAACTATACCACCCTCGCCTGAGACCGACTAACTCAGCCACTTTTGTGAAAAAGGCCCATAAAAATTCCTCCTGTCATCGACGGGACTCGAACTCAGATCTTTTCCTCCCGGTGTGAGGAGGATTGTGATTTTCAAAAAAAAAAAAAAAAAAGTAAATCAGCATAGTACTTGCTATTTACTTATAAATTTCTGTAATAGCACGTGGAAACGTTTTTGTACTTTAAGCATAATCTTGTTTTCTTAATGTTTTGTTTTTTTTTACCTGCGTCAAATAATAAAAATATGGAAAATTCCACAGTGTTCTTTAGAACCATTTGTGGTTGATACAGTACTACGGATTACCTGATGAAAAGACGTTGGTGTATTTTAGTATTTTGGAACTGTACACTTTCTTTTGTGCGTGCTTAAAAGCGTAGTTTAGTTCCAAGCTAAAACAGCATCATTTACATGAAAATAACTAGTCATTTTGGGAATAGGGAATTCTCTATGATTCAATTCTGCAATTAGATGATTTCGTGCTGCTAAGAGGAAAGCGAACTATCACGTCCTCTGTTTAGGGGCTATTTTAAACTGCATATGTGATATGAGCATAGCCTTGAAAACTCTTCAGAGTAAGGATTTTTAAATGTTGGACAGTTTCTTATTTGAAGCACAGAAATACTTGCTGAAGATGAAGCTTACGTGTTAAATTAAAATAGAAAAAACAGAAGAAAAATAATAATAAGGGAAAAGGTCTTTTATACACAGAACTATTTTTATTTTGTTTTGAATTTCTACTTTTTTTTTTCTTTTTTTTTTTCTTTTTTTTTTTTACCTTCAAGTTTCTTCTTACTCTCATTAATCCGACAAGTCAGCAGAATAAGAAAGAAAAAAAAAAAGAAAAGAAAGAAAGAAAAAGAAAACTTTTACAAAATGTTTGCTAACTGCGTAAGTTGGTGAATGCGACATGGATGTACGAAGACTTCCTAAAATATTTTTGTCATTATTTTTCTAAAGCAAACATAGCCTGAAGACTATTGAACGGTTCTGATAACGTAAACGTGAATATTGTGTAACTGTACTGTAGTTTCTACGATATCAATGGCAATTCAAACTGAACTCTTCTGAATCTACAATAATTGAATACTTTGCTACCCTGAGGGACATACGAAGATGTTTTAGGTCGTGCTGCATGTAAAGTATTACAGACGGAACTTGTATTTATGGATTTTTCCCCCCTTCTTTCATAACAGAAATAATTGACATCGTACTTGTGACTGTGCTTTCTAGTCCCCGGTTCAGAAAACTTATTCAGCACACAAGGTGTCCTCATTTTCCAAAAAGGTTTTAAATTTTGCTTTATTTGTTACCGAAAGCTAATTGCACCAGATATGTTACAACCGCGGGCAACCTAATGCAGTAAAATATCATAATGTCTTGTTACTTGTGCTTTATTATAGATTTTGTCTTTGTCTGTCCTTTGGCAGAGCAAGTAAAACGTTCATCGCAGTAAAAATTTTATGGGTTGTTTCAGGTCGTTGTAGGTAGTTATGACTAGTTTAGTACCATGGGTATCGGAGAAATATGGTGATTGTGTTCCTTGTGCATCGCCTGAGTAGTGCAGTTTATAGCTCTAAACTGTGTTAAATCTCACTATTAGATATAAGAAACCGTGTAAGAAAGCAGTATTTTGTGAAGTTTGTAGCTTTTAGGAAATGATATTTTAGACATATAACAGTGTGTGTGACGCTACTGGCACCTATTACTCATTCATAAGGGAATTCAAACCGCAAATATTGGCAGTTTTCGCACCAGCAATATTTTCAAATTGCTTCTGTAGATATGTTGGAGACTGTTTGGTAGTTTATAGGTTCCGTATTGTTCCATATGTGAATTAAAGCTTCATAAGCTAAAACAGATTAGAATTATTTTTCGTCGTTTGAAATCTTTCTAAGGATTGATCCTTAGTAAGTCAGTGAAGTCCGAAGAATTTTGGGGACCGTGCGCTGATTGTTCAGGTGGACTAATTTTGTTTTCAAAGAATGTATATAAGATAATAATAATAGTAAAAACTTAAGACTGTTTGCATGAAACTTACCGATCGTTAAGTTTGCAGGTTCGATTACTGACATCATTTACCGGCAATTTGGTAATACATAAAAGTTTTATTGGTTACAAGTAGTGTGGCCGATTAAAGTTCCTTACAAACCAACTGCTGGTAAATGATATCAGTCACCGAATATACAAACTCAACGGTTGTTCAAAGTTTTATACATGTGGCACATAGTCGGATCATTTCCTCCCCCCAATTCACACACATCATTCGCTGATTGATTGATTTGATTTGGTAGTTGTTGGCGCATCGGCTTCTGTGGCCATATTGCACCTCCCAAGGTTTTTGCAGTACTTTGATCCAAGCCCGAGGCGGGAATCGAACCCGCGACCTTTGGGTTGCCGGGCAGGTACCCACTCGGCTAACCCGGTCGGCACACATCATTCGCACGCCATGCTATGGTGCAAATAGCACAATGGATAATGGTTGACTCGACTTGGAATTGCTTTGTAAGTAACTCCTAATTATTATGACTGTGAATAAGTTGATACATATTTCCTTCCTCTTATGCACCTTTAAAGTTATTTATATTTAAGAGAATCCAGATCAGACTAGCTTCTTGTCGGGGTAGACCAAACTGGTTCGCTGAGTTAACAATTTTCAATGGTTGGATTGTTTGGCATTGTTTATCCCGTTTGTTGCAGAAAGCATGTAGGTGTAGTGGCATGTAGTTGAAATTATAGGATGTATATATTACTTCGTCTCGTATGTAGACGGATTACTGTTGTTAGCTAAGGAAAATTTCTAAATTAGCAAAATACAATAAGTATTATAAGACTGAACGTAGTAATAATCCATATAAAAATACACATTCAGGTGCAGAAGTTTTATTTTGTTTTTTACTGAATTATTATAAGAGGATGAATCATTACAATAGTAAAAATTGGTGGTATTTTCCAAATTTAGAGACAGTGTCTTTATTGCAAGAGAAAGTAGACTGCAGCATATGAATAAAACAGCTGGATGAGCACAGTCAACAGTTGATGCGTGGTTGGTGTTTTGGCTAGTATAGCATTGGATGTGACGAGCATGGGAAAAGGCTGTGATATGACGAACTTATAACGAGGTATGATTTTTGGTACAACATGAGGAGGTATCTCCATCTTGGCGACAGCGCTAATAGTGGGCTGTACCCAATCTACTATTATACGAGCGTGGCAGGCAAAAAAAAAAAAAAAAAAAATGCACAACACCTATGGTACGAAATCGATGGTAGATGAACGGCAAATTGCTTCTATTCGGAGGTCGATTTGCTTGTTTGTTGGACAAAAAACAGACCTTCCAAATGTATACAACTCTCGCCTGAGATCGACTAACTCAGCCACTTTGTGCAAAATGCCATAAAAACTCCCCGCGCTGTTGAGGGGATTCGAACTCTGGTCTTTTCTACTCGGCGCGGGAAGGACGGTGATTATGTCCACTGTGATACTTGCAAGGGAACTGCAAGGTACAATGTGGAGCGATCCAAAGCACTTTGCAGTAGGACTATTCGTAGTATCTATGCATTAAATGGGGTATCAGAGAAGACAGCCGACTCCACATCATCCATAGACATCTGCATCTTTCCCCTTATGCCTACATAGTTATGTTACTATTTTGAAACATGCGACAGTAACTTTATCTTTGCTGCCATATAGTAACAAACGCATTCGCATAACCAACTTTTCACAAGTAATCCGTTCCGCTGGAGTTTTCTGCAACGCAATTCTGAATTATTTGGCTAATGATCTCTCTCTCTCTCTCTCTCTCTCTCTCTCTCTCTCTCTCTCTCTCTCTCTCTCCGTATAAAAATATTGTATCAAATAAAATTTAATAGTAAATACATAGAGCTCATTCAAGCGTGAGCCTGGCGCACTCAAACGCTTCTAACTAAAGCTTGACGAGAGTTATTCAGTCTCCAATTTTTTTTCTTAATCCTTTTCATCATCGATGTCTTTTTTTTTTTTTTTTTTTTTTTTTAACCACGGATGACCAAAGCATATATTAAATCAGTGAAAGTCGTTGCATGCCCTCATTACTTTGCCATTACAATCTCCTCGTGCACTATAAGAGGTTGGAATTGCTATGAATTAGCTCAAGGCAGCCAAGACTAAGAAAAATCCTTAGTAGTTTCTGAAAATATCGTGTGCTCTCAAGCCGGTTTGCCTGTTTATCAGATGAAAAAAAAAAAAAAGGAATCCGCCTCCGCCTGAGGCTGAGGTGAACTTAAAGATGAAATAAAATAAAGATGAACTTGAAAAGAAACCGCTTTACTTTATTCTTTTTTATAATAAGAAAAAATAAAGTTTATGATTCAACACTACAAGCAACTGGGATATTTAAAGGAAAGGATACGTGAGGTTATTGCAAGACTTCAACGCGTTATGTTACTAAATGCACTGAAAGAAATTGAATAACTCTATAAAATCGCAAATGGATGCACAGTATAATCAAGCTCACTCACTAGATTGAATTTCCCTTTGTAAGTCTAACTCGCTTTTTTAGTCTACTTCATTGTTTATTTTAAAAATTTATTGTGACATTTTTATTAAATAACAAAAATAATTTTAATTACTGTGTATATAGAGGGTTACCGTTTATCCTGCGGCTCATTGATCAACAGTGTATACCATGGCAACAGAGCACACTACGCCATCTGTTAAACGAGTTAAGAAGGCAGTTTTATTGTGACAGCAGTGGCATTTAAGGAGTAGCGCATTACTAATACTACAAGCCAGTGACACAAACGAGAATTACTAATTAAAATACAGGAGTGTAAAATCAGTTATTGTGGAGACATCATAAGAGAGCTAAAATATGAAATGCATAAGCTATCTCTGGAAGAGAAGCTAAACGGTATAAGAACCAGAGAGAGAGAGAGAGAGAGAGGAGAGACAACTGGAATGAAGCAGTAAAGGATTGAAAAAGTTTTGAGCATTCACAGAAGCAAAGATAAACAAAAGTGACTATTGTCTATTGGTTGTGAACCTCCGAAGTGACGGTGATGCCATACATGATGATAACATCTACTCGTATTTAGTACGATATTTACAATTAAAAATTCAAAAGAGTTACCTCTATTTTCCTTCATATGATTGCTTCTCTTCAAAAAAACTCTCCTTGTTTACGCACGATTCGAAATCTAAAATGATTAAAAATATACTATCCTTAAAATTAAATAAATGCATTCAATTTTCTAAGCTCATGAATGCCTAGACATCCCCGGGATCATAACCGAAGGCCCCCAATCTCCGACCCCAGATCCATCCAAAACACCTCACAACTCCGAGAAATTGAACGCATTGTGTCAAAGTTTTTAAAAATAAACATCGTTAAAATTCCCCGAATGTATAAATATACGATAATAAATATTTAAAATTACTCGAATATGTGCGTAAACAAGGAGAGTTTGGAAGAGAAGCAATCCTATGAAGAAAAATAGAGGTTAACTCTTATGAATTTTTAATTATATTTAGACATAGGACACATTGAGCAGTGATTGCTCTTGGTTTATAGTAAGGTATTTACAATTGGATTATCTGAAAATGGTGTCTGTTTTGGAACATCACCGTGCATCCAAATCGCTTTTGTGGTGCCAAATGACATTCAGTAATAAATACCCGACTAGGCTTGTACCAAATAAAACAACTATTCATTGCATTCTTGCCATTTACAACCATATTCTTTGTACAGTTTCTTCAAAAACGCTAAAAAGAAAAAAAAAAAAGAAAGAGGAATACATGTCTACACAATCAAGGACACTTTCAGCACGTTATATGCAATTAATTAACAATTTTTAAGTCTGAAAATGCTGTTTAATAAACGTATAATTTAATATTTTTAAAGTGTAAACCTTAGTACAACTTTATCTAACGGATGCTTCCTTTCATCACTTAAACTTTTGTATGATGCTGTATAAAAATATTACTGCTTTTCAAAGCGGTTAACTGTCTGAGGTGAGTCCAATGATGAAAGGAGTTCAGCCCATTCTTTAATGATTCCTAATTAATTCTTTAGATGTATTCGAAATTCTTTGTGTAAAAAACATTGCCGTTGAAATTGCGTTGCTCTTGGGTTCAAATACTCTTCGCTCCAAACCAAATATTTATTTCGAATTTCAACAGTTAATTAAGGTTAGTTAATTTATTTTGAATTTCAACAGTTAATTAAGGGTTTAAGCATCCGAGAGCAAAGCTGTTCGGATCTTTTCCGATTCAAGTATTTTACATAAACGTCTGCCCGAAAACGGTGCTATATTTACAGTATCCACAAGTACTTTTGCCTTAGGACAAAGTTTCAACGAGATTGCTGATAAAAGTATTTGAATATCTTCTTTGCTAATTCTTTTTGGCATACCTTCCTAAATTTGAATTGAGTTCAGCGGAGAAACACAAGATAACTTTCTAATAAAAAATGATTTTGTATTCATTTCGGCATTATTACTTATCGTGTAATGACTGTAATAGGTACTTATTCTGCATCATTCGTATTGTATGATTGATAAATTTCTTGTAATAAATGTATTAAAAATTCATTTGTAATTCTTCACTTCAAAAATTAAAAGGTACAAATTACTTATGACTTCATTGTTTGTATTAGGATATCGTAAAAGAGACACCAGTTGCGCATTCCGTGGTGTGGTCAGTGTAGCTAACTTATGTACCCTGCACATAAAAGTGCACCGATGCATAATAAAAGACTCTCTCCCCTCTCAATTAATGCTGTAATTCACATTGTCTTATTTGCATATGTGCTCCCTACTGTCATCTTAAACAAATGTACTAATGTGTAATTGCAAAGCGGGTAGCTTAGACTACAACTTGATTTAAAACCAGCGGATATTAAACTAATGTAAAAATATTAGTGATATTAAGACGACGCAATAGATATATAAAAAGTGTTAGTGAACTTGAACCTCAGAAACTAACTGCATGTCCAGTCGAGAAAGCCCATAAGTGATAGTACGACACTACCACCGGTGATCATAGTTTAAATCATCGAGATTAAATATTTTAACCTCTATGACTATCCAAACACTTATAATGCTTCCTTTATCCTCGATAACTTTATTTTTTCGTGTTCTTTATCTCTTGTGCTGACCAAAAAGCTATCGTGCTCTCATGGTTAGAAATAGAAAATTTTACGAAACGAAACGTCCGTTAATAAAATATCATATTTTTAATAATTGAGTACTACAGATAATCAGAGATGGCTCGGTCTCTTCAGTGATAGAAAGATTGTGTTTGCCATTGGGCTCCCTTAGTGACCGATCGTGGATGGTGATTCATTGTGCTGCCTTAGCGACTGATCTTGAATGATAGAGCATTGTGCTAACTTAGTGATTGATGCCAGGTGGTTGAATCCAAATGATGGCTCATTTGTGCTGCTTTAGCGATTTATCTTGGATTTTAGCTTATTGTGCTACGTTTGTGACTGATCCTGGATGATGGCTCTTTATGCTGCCTTAGTAAATTATGTGTACGATAGATGGTGCAGATTCCAAAGGTTGGCTGAGACCTCCTAAACACAATAAATGTAAAAATGTAATGCATACGAAACATGTGTCAAATTGCTTCTTTGTTTAATACGTTGTATTGTTACGACCTAGCAAATAAAGATATCGTAGCATCATATATATCACGATGATCAAATTATCTTCAAAGAATCAATGCGTTTATGTACTTTTAGCATAGAACTAGTTTCAGCTCTGCACGAGTTGTTGAAAACGAACAGTCGACGCCCGAAAACATTGGAAATTGGTTAGGATGGTATTTAGACAAAGATGGGACCTGTCGGCCTAAGTAACAGCTCTGTATAGCTATTCCAAAAGCCAGACTCGTTTGTCATGGTCCAACCTAGGCTGCTATTTGACAAGCTTGCTTATGTAATGTCTGGATGAGATGAACGTCGAATTGATAATATAAAAAAGCACTTCAATGTGCGCCTTACGTTGTCCACACAAATTTAATTAGAGTCAACTGCAACCCTCATAGTACCTTATTCATAACATCTAGATACCATGGGTGTGCGTCCGTGTTTTCTCCAGTTATTTTTCTCATCTTTGTTGGGAATAAAACCCAGAACACCGGGGGAAACTTTGCTTATGCGTCTTTTGCAAGACCGACTAACTCCGTTATAGTCACTGAGCATATCATAAACTTCCTGTCAGCGGTGGGTGTGCGAACCGCCGCAGATAACTCCTGTAATGTACAAGGGAGTTTCTTGCACCTCATACCTGGCGCTCATCTAAGAGAAAGTCTTGTTTTTTTTTTACCTTTTTTTTTTTCTTCTTTTTTCTTCTCTGATATTCGATAAAAATCTACTAATGGAACATCATCTGCCTGCACTCTTGGTTATCCTCTTTGCAGGCTACATCGATAGCAAAGAAGAATTTTTACCCTTCTTACGAACTTTTGCAATCATCCTAGTGATAATCCTCACCGTCATAATAAAGTGAAGTGATTGGTAGACATTTATCTTATGTGGCAAATCCTACCTCCAGTTTCATCGTGCATATTCCATGACTACAGTATGATGAAGGCAGCATGCATTGCTGACCTCTCATCCCGTGGACCAATGCTTGGACGACAGTCTGCTTAGACATCTATGTAATCTAAATGCTTCTTCATCATCACGATGCCCTCGCTCGTAGCACAGTTAGTAGAATCGCCGTCTTCCCCACTCTGGATAGAAAAGACCTGAGTTCAAATCCCGTAATGACTCAAGCAATTTTATGCGTCTTTTTCACAACGTGGCTGAGTTAATCGATCTAATGTGAGGGTAACATGGTTATTTCTCCCAGAATCTCGAGTTTATCGTCCAGCAATACAGCAAATCGACCACAGAATTCACAATTTAAAGACAATGTATACGGCGCAGTATGGTCTGAGTTGCTGATGCGCCATACAACAACCTCATCATCGCAACTTTTATGCCCCCCACACACACACACACACCTTTTTGTTGGTATCTTCCAGCAAGACCATTGTGGATAGCACAGAAGTTGCGATCATTCATTTTCTTTTAACGCCGTGTGGGAAAGGCCTGAATTCAAATTCCGTTAAGACAGAAGGAATGTATATGGACTTTTGGGGCACTGACCGAATTAGTCGATTTTGACGAGGATTGCACGATATTTATCTCTGGATACTCGGGTTATTGACCCAGCAGAACAGACAAACCTACCGTAGAATACATGCAAATCGCGTGTATTTTATAACCTAACAGCGGTGGTTACTTTGGTACAAAAACAAAAGTATTCTAGGACGCTCTATGATATAACGGGGCTCACATTTGTACAGAGTGGGTCCATATTCAGGAACAAAGATGCTGTCCAGTCCGCATATCTCAGTCTCAATATTCGAAGGAACATTATTATGTCTCTTGAAATCCATGCACAGTCAAATCGCTATTGTTCCGGAGACTCTGCACAGTATGTGGATATGTTTCATAATAAATTGCTTTTTAGTATGGGTTGTTAAGAGTCTAGTTGCATTAGGCTTGTCGATTGTTACATTTACTTTTCTTATTCTTCTGGTGGACCGCAAAATTTACATTTCGTATTTTATGTTGTTTGAGTTGTTTCGAATTTTATATGTTCTCGAACGTATTTAAGCACTTGCTTTTTAGTTTCATCAGTCTTTCTCGGTCGTATAGGGACATCCATGGTCAGTTCGCTTTTTACAACCAGGCTATGACAGAAATACGGCCTTTTCGGAATTCAAAACAGGATGAATTCAGGATGATTTCCTGACGAAGTGGTTACTATACTTTCCCCTTTCTTTTGTATTATTATTCTCCTTAGTGTAGGTGTCGGTATTTGCATTTTAGATTTGCGCATGAGTTGCGGAGTCCTTGCATCATTACGGCTTCAGTTGCGCCTGTCCTTGTCGGACTCCATGTTGTCATACATCTCTGTGTGAGTATCAACTCTCGCTAGATAACTTATTTCCTTTTGTATTTTTTCTTTTGTTTATATTATTATATAGCGTGATTATAAGTAACGGTATCGTCTCGCAAACATATCTTGTTAATTATCAAATTCTTATGTGGTAAAAAAAAAAGTTTTAATTTAATTTGGCTAATCATTGTATGTACCATGTTTTATTTTCACGATAGAGTTATCGATTTATTCGATTTTTTATTTAAATTTTGGACGCTAATGTAGTAGTGTCGGTCTCTTCATTAGTGAATGGCTTAATCGAGAGTTTATAATATAGCAAATCAATCGATGATTTCGATTATACTCAATATCATTCGAATGATTCATTCAATTATAGTAAATCATTCGATTACTACAAATCATTCCGTTGTACCATTCGAATTATATTATTCAATTATTTCATTCGAATTATATTCGACTGATTAGTAGTTAGTAACTACTAATCATTCGATTATGATTCATTACTTGAAGCTGTTGTTGTTTGTTTGTTGTTATTTTGGTTTTTAGGAGCATTAGCAACTAAGGCCATATTGCTCCGGGATATGCGGTGGTCATTCCCTGACCTTTCCGTATCCTCCGTATTTGGTGGTGACAGGCTCGAACCCCGGTCTAATCAAGAAGCGTGTGCTACGCACTATCTGCTCCTTCCCACCTGGCTACGGAGGCGCCTTACTTGAAGCACCAGCTTTCATAGCCATTAAAACTATGGATGAATGGAACTCTTCACTGGAACTTTACGTACTAGATTAACACTGTTAAAACAGTTAATGAATATATATTTTTCAAGGGAGCAAGAAGCCAAAAATTCTCTCTCTCTCTCTCTCTGATTGGAACAGTTGTTTGAAAACAAAGTTTTAAACTCTAAGTAATGAGTTCACTCCTGTATGCCTTCTGCTAATAATCCTTCCAAACATTCGTTCTCTCTTTATCTCACACACACACACAATTTTTTGTATCATCCGTACCAATAAGAACATACTTACTGATAGGGTAATTGTTAACCAGAGAACGTGCTGCCATCAAAACACGAAAGTCATTACGTTGAGTGTGTTCCTTCGTTAAACTGTAACTATACTTCCCCGTAGTGCTGTTATATACCCTGTGTTTGGTGGTTGTAACTGGTTCCAGTGGGATACTTTCTGATAAGCTAGAGTAGCCATTCATACCAAGAGGATGTGACCTATCTTGTATTTGATCGAAAATAACAATCTTGCCTTTTTGGTTGTCTTTAAGTTTGTTATCTCATAGATGAGAAAGATAATACGTTGCAAATATGTATAAAATTATCTCATAAACTGAGATAATCGTTATTTTATTGAAGGAATGGCACTTTTAATTACGCGAAACACTTTACATATGGGTAATCTTGTTAGACATTAAAAGATTTCAGACATTACGACCTAGATGGTGCTTTTGATAATGCCTGCTTATCCATATAGAACCTCTAGAAAGTCACTACAAACTTTTAATATGACACTGAATGGGGGACACATCTGTTAATCGTGTGATGTGATTTAAATATATATAGGAATCTAATACACGGTAATCACTTCAAAATCTGGCAAAGTAACATGGGGGTTTAAAAATCGGAGATAGAAGCAGACAAAAACAGAAACCGCGATTTTCATGGCAGGAAAGAACAGTGTTATCCGTTTCGTAAGGTTACTGTTCAAATTTCATGAATTTATTGAGGGCTTTCGAAGATAGAATGAGTACGTTTTAGGCGGAAATGTAAGGTTTTCTCTGGATTTCCCGAGTTTGTTCACTGTTGGCACACACACTGAAGCCTCATTACCTGTATTGCCTTGGAAGTACGTCAAAAACTTCAAAGCAGAAGTTTCCCACGTACCAACCAAGACGACTCTAGTTGAAGATCTCTTGTTCTTTGCCGTACCAAAAACGTATCGTTGTATATGGTCCAGTGCATATCGACACTACTGCCTGAATATTGGACAGTAATTCTTTAAAAGATATCATGAGTTAAGTTAAACATTTTATTCTGCTTATCATTTTTATATATATTTCATACAGCATGTTGTTCTGTCTATTATTTTTGTATAAAAGAAATCGCAAATTACTGGTACGTTTTTTTTCCTTCTTTGTCCTGTGGATTCCCCCCCCCTCACCACCACCCCCACCCCCGTTTATATGCCGTTTTCAGAGTTTATAAAAATACAGTTTTATAAATGGGCCAAAGTAATACGTGAAGCTATTTTACTAGCATAAAAAAAAAAGTTATACCCCCCAAAAAAAGGTTCACCATCACTGCCATAGGTTAATCAGAGCCCTATTATTCCTCCCTTCCATATTGAAGTACTGTACCCTAACTCGCTTTAGTACACATGTACATTAAGATAATAGGCCAGTTAGTCTTAGTTCTTCCATAACCTTAACCCCGCTCTAACGACATCGTATAAGCTGAGTGAAGCAGGAAATTAAGGAAAATCATTTTCATCGTTTAGAAATGCCTCTGAAGGGGAATGGCTCTCCAAATGTAGAGTGTTTTTGAATACTTTTGACAGTTCAGTGCAAATACATAAACCAGTTGGAGACACCAACCCGATGAAGACGTGCGTGTTTAATCTAACAACACTAGCGAAAGAAAATATTGAGAGAGAGAGAGAGAGAGAGAGAGAGAGAGCGAGCTAGATTTTCGAATGATAGGATCTTACCTTACCTCACTAGAATTGGCTTCGAAGTTCGCATTTCCTATTCAGTATCCAGACTGTAAAGGAGTAATGATGTTGTAATAAAAAACAGAAGTAGAAGCGAACGTGACACATAACATCTGATACTGACAGGTAGCGAAGATGAAAGGAAATATCCAAATTGAAATCTCACACCCTCCTCTGCTCTGCAACTTCAGCACTCTTATACGGTTGTTCTCTATAAGTGTGTGCTGCTACTGACTAGTTGTCATTATGAAGTCTTTTATCGTATACAGAAATACTGGAGTTCTGACAGCTTGAAGTTTAAAAGGTTACCAAAGAACCTGCGAATTCAATTCCTGCACGCACATTTCTTTAAAAAAAATAATAAAATTTCTTTTAATTATTTTTTACGAATGAAAATAGTTGAAGTACTGAAACACGAAAGTGTATTTTCTCCACTGGGGGGGGGGGGGGAATTTTATGTATATATATATATATTTTTTTTTTTTTTTTTTTTGTGAATGCGTCTTTAAATAAAGAAAAGAAAAGAAAAGCTCAGCATTTATACCGCTTAGCTTTCTTTTCTCTTCTTTCGCTTTTTCGGGGATATATAAAAACCTTCCATTTTAGTGAGCAACAATTTCCTTTGATGGTAATTAAGCTGCGGATTAATTCTGACAGAAGAATTTCTCATTTCCCGTGCGCATTTTGAATTTTTTATCTCACATGCAATGGTAACCATCACTGTTTTTCATGTAAATTATGCAACGTTTTTGATTTATACCAGATAACATAAATATCATATTCGTGAAATAGCTTATTTAGCACCACACAGAGATGACCTGTAGCACATATCGTACATATTTCTCACTAAAATGACAGGACTTGGTTGAAAGGAAGTGTTATGGGGTTACCCTGGTAGTAGGAGCTGAATTATTCATTTGTCCGAGCTAAAATGTTGAATAGCAAACAATAAAAATAAAAGGCTTTTGTAGAGGAAACCCTGTTGTCCCAAAACGAACAGAAGCTACTTTCCTATTAAAGCACACCGCCGGAATTTCCATATGTCATATAAAATTTAAGATTTTGAAAATTGAAAACTCTAAATCCTCCGGCAAATCTCCATAATGGAAAAACAAATGACTGGAAAGAAAATTAAAGCTATCCATTCAAGAGAGACAAGTGAACTCTAACAATTTCTATCTTATCCTTATGGTTATTACCATATATGTAATGTAAACAGATAAGGACTAGGAAATGTGTACTTTGCATATCAAATAGGGTGGGCCATTTGCAGTATATAATGTTCTTTATTGCATGTTGTCTATTGCCTTGCATTTTTTACGTCCGATCAATAAGGCTTATTTTTAAAACAGAATGAGAAAAATTTCACCGATATATCATACAGACAGAGAGAGAGCATTCATTATACAGTGTTCGTAGGTAACTCGAATGTTTTACGGTACATAAGAAGAGCAGATCTTTTAAAAGATGCCATTAATGATAAAAACTAAGAACAGGTGTTCGGAAACGAAATGTTGTATTAACTTATCTGATTACAGGCCATTTGTTTGTATGTCAGTAACATGCTATGAATTGCGGAGGTTTTTTCTTTCTTTCTTATTTCAGTTCAGTGATATTTATGGGATGGACTTTTGCTATTTCCCTCTGAATTTACACGTGAATCTTTGTCGATTATGTTTAATCTAACTTGTATTAATTATCTTATATACATCAGACTTAAAAAGTTGTGTAGCAGATTTTGACTAATATTGTTAATTTATATATTAATACCATTATAATTCATTAAAAGAATTATCTCAGTAAGTATTGGCTAATAAAATAAGCTTCACAGTCTTTAGCCAATTGTCTAAACAGTTTGGTTAGTTGCTTAACTGAATTAAAAAAAAAAAAAAAACTGCCTTCTGACACCACCATATAAAACAGAGGAGCAGAGGAGTTTATAACCAATCATTTTGATCAGAATACGATCATTAACCGTATCTAGCAATCATGTAGGCTTGAACCGCAGTCAACCCCAACGTTTATACTGCTACAATCACGCGTTAACCACTGGGCTACGTCAGGCCTAATATAACTTTTAAAAGTCAGTTAACAGCGAGATAATCTAACGCATATAATGATGAAATGAGCTCATTGAGGTGTGATAAAAGCAGTGATTATAAACTTTACCGATAAACTTGAAATTAAACCCAATGAGAAGCACAAAAATTTAATGTGACTGCATTTTAATGGCCAGCCCATTCAGAAAGTGAAATAGCACAAGGACCTGGGAGTAACTTTGGATGACCTGTTATCTTTCTCAAAACACTTCATCACCATAAGGAAGAAAACTTTAACAGCACTTCCAGATAAGAATTAGCGAGTCTTCCATGATGCTAAACTTGTGAAGGAATGCATTCTGAGATGTGTTACCCCGGTAGTTTTGTTGTTCTTTGGTTTTTAGGAGCATTAGCAACTAAAGCCATATTGCTCCGGGGATATGCGGTGGTCATTCGCTGACCTGTCCGCATCCTCCATATTTGGTGGTCACGGGCTCGAACCTCGGTCTAATCATGAAGCGTGTGCTACGCACTGGTGCTCCTGCCCACCTGGCTACGGAGGCTCCTGGCCCCGGTAGTTTTATGTGCTCAGTAATTTGGTCATCAGCACCGGAAACACACATGAAAAACTTTCTTAAACATTGAGTATTGGTGCAACTTAAGTGTTTAAATAAAGTCTTTACAATATCAAATGGAATTTTGTACACAAGCATGGAGTGGACACCGTGGAAACTTGTAGATGCCGGCAAATATACATACCTTGGCTAAATTATTGACATCTAGATTTCATGCACCAGATCCACCTGGTATCATCTCATACGAAGTCAGGAACATCCCAGTGGACTGAGGACAGGACTACTACGCTCCAGCCTGACCAGCTTGAAAAGCCTAAATAGTATATTTCCATCAAATGCAATTAGATATCCCTAATCGTTTCCAAATTGACTATGACAAAATTTACCACAATATATGAGATTCCAGATCTCACATATTGTGGTTGTTGAGGTCTACACCAGTGTTTCTCAATCTTTTTACTCTCATGGCACATTTTCCAAAGAAGAAAAATTTCGCGGCACACCTACGTAGTCATAGAAGAAGAATAAATTTCTAAATTAAATAAATAGAACGAAAAATAATATTAACAATTTTTTTATTTATACTTATATTATATCTGTGTTATGCAAACAATTCTTACAACCAAAATAAAATATTTGGACAATGATGTTAAAATAAAAACGACTCTAGTTTTTTTTAAAGAGTTTGCGCCACACTTAGAAAATTTTGCGGCACACCCTTTGAGAAACACTGGTCTACACAGTACCTACCTACCAATTGAGGAGACGTTGTTCAGGCTCGAAACCATGGGCTGGGTAATGGCATACACTTTAAATAAATAGCAATGTACTTCTCTATTGGAGAAGTGTTTTTTTATTTAAAATACTGTTAGTAGCAAGGAAACTGGTGGCGAACTGCCTTAACAGTATGTGTAGATCAATGCACTAAGTAGCAAACCTAGTTTACTATGCGAATTGAGACTTTTGCCCTAAATTAATTGAGTTTATTTTTTATAGTTAAAAATTATTTCTTTAGCATTTAAAATCAAAGCTGAGCTTAGTAAGTAAATACGAGGTGGTTCAGTGGTAAGTAAACCAAATCGGAATCAAATGCATTATTTTTTAATTCGGGCATTAAAATATATAGGTTTGGAATTCACTCAACAAAAGTATTTAAAATAAAATCAGTCTGTAACTGCTATGTTTATCTTTACATAACTGCATTCTTTTTTGGGCATAGGCCCATTGTACGATGTAATTCAATGCCTGTAATTTAATACCTTAATTATAAATTCCTTCAGTTAGAAAGTGTCTTAGGTTTCTTTGCATGTACCTTATCCTTAATTGAACTTCACAAAATAAAGGGGAGTGTGGGTAGTCAGAATCAAGCAGAATGAAACCTGATGATCGCGAAGGCCACTGTGACCATGACGACCACAGTAGCGGTTTGAGAATTTTATCTAAAAAAAAAAATAATAATAATAATAAAAAAAAAAATACGCGTTACTAAGATTACGCAGTAGACATGTCCTGCATGAAGAAATCTTCTTTGCATTTATCTCATCGCAGCTGGAATTATCTCGTGTTTCACCATCATTAGATAACTTATCTCCCATTAAAGTGTCAACAAAGAATGGAGGTCTAATGATGCCGCTAGATCAAATTCCAGCCAGACACAAATCCCAGGAGTATTCAGGATTCCGAGTGTCATAATAAAAACAATTGTGCGATTTACTTATCCATTCAACTTTATGTTGCCTCATTAGACAAAAGAAGAAAATCTACTTCAACAACCATGAAGAATTCAGCTAAAAATTCCAGTCTACGATCAGATAATCTTTATTCAAAGCATGTAGCAACTCAGGACGAAGAATAAACTTTCAGGCTAAAATGCTTTAACATTCGCTGTAAGCTGGACATGAAAAGAGATAGTTTCAGGAAAGATCGCCTTAGCGGCTTTGTAGAACTGTTTCGAAAACTATTCAAAGCACGTTTTCTTCTGGCATCATTTCTGGAAGATGTAGGTCATTCTGATATGAATGTAACAGCCACATTATCAGTTTCATTAAACTTTGTTTATCAAGAGCAAAATGCCCTCTCTTACTAGAGATTTTCGTGTGCCACTTACCAATCCCGATTCTTTCTAAAGAAACTTTCAAATTCCTTGACATTTTTTGCAAATACAGTATCTGTAAAGAGATAAACAATACAGTGTAGGGATAAAATATAAACGTATGCCCAGTATCAGAAAAAAATGAACTACCCTGGAAAATTTAATGGAACTGACTGCAAATTTGCTTGTCAGCACTTCGTCGTGGTATATATAAATGGTCAAAAATACAAGTTGCAAACAAAAATAAGCAGGGTAGAGAGCCTTGAACGATTGCAAAGTTTGTTTGTTTTTTATCTAGCCAAACAAACCGATCATGGAAATGCATAATACATTGACACATTATAGTCTTAGTTGCTCTAGTGTGAAAACAAAACAAACACTCTGTACAAGTTACAATTTTCTTGTACTGTAACTGTAATTGAATTAGACAACTGCTGTAGGCTATATATATATATATATTTTTTTTTTTTTTTTTTTTCTATACCATCTCTCAAGGTTCATTGCGAGGTGGTATACGATATATGTTAATGTTCTGACCGAATTATGTTGCTTCTTGTTTATCGCACTTGTATTTTATGAAGGATAGAAAAGTAAGATGGAACTAAGTATCATCGAAAAAATATTTTTTAGATACACTCTGTCAAAGTGAGACGAAATCTTATTTTTTTATTGATATAGAAATAAACACGAAACAACAAAAAAGATTGACATTACTGCAAAAATTCTGCCTGCGGACGAATCTGGATCCAAAGTCGAGATTGGATGCAACTCCTCCTTTAAAAAAAATATTTTGATAATTATTTGCGCACATTGATTCCGGATAACCATGCTGCTGGTCTGTGACCAAAATACTTATCTGGAGGTAAACAGAAAGGCGTTTCTACGATCAAAATATTAAACCGTATTAATTAAAATGGTTTTCATTCTGTATTGTGTATAAATGTATATCAAACCCCTTCTTTGCCATTGATCTTACAAGAAATGTAAGGAGTATAAGATAATTATTTATCTATAATTCAGAGAGCCACTATTCGAACAGATGTTTTGACTGGCATAACCATCTTCTCAGTACAGCAATTGGTAATCTAGTGACACTTTTAAATCGCAGGATAAGAACTGTAAATAGGGGTCAAATTTTCAGTTGAAAAGAATAACTTTTTAAGTCTTCAACGATATCCTAAAGTATAGTAATAAAAAGATGGCTCATTTTACACTCATTTTTAGAAGTAAGGCAAGGAAATGAAAAGCAACCAATGTTATATTGATTCCTCAAGTTTCGACATGTGTTGTCCTGCAAATTCGACCACCATCTGGAATCTTATCGTGGTTTAAATCGTCACTGACTACACAGATTAAGGAATAAAGTGAAGTCCAGAGGTAACATACTGATAATGGTCGCCGAGGCAGAAATGAGCTGGCTCAGGATTTAGTTCCGTATATTGTTATGTAACACCAAGACACTTTTAAGTATCACAACTTGTAACACTGCAGCGTAAGAATCACAGTCTGAGAGATAGGCTGAAGTTTATAAAAACTGGTGTTTTTTTTTTTTTTTTTAATCTTTTAAATCAAATATTTGACGAAGTGATGTTTGGTCATTTAATAGTAGCGAACGTTTCGTCTGTTTTGAATTTACACCTTGGCAGTTTGACTATGCGGTGTCAGTATATTGTATCTGTGTTATGGTCGGTTTACCTATTTTTTTTTTAGCTAGTAAACCAGCCACAACAAAAAAGATTTTCTGATAGTCAAAAAAACATGCAGTCCGTAATTGAGACTAACATAAACAGAAATATGCGAATTATTGAACGTTTTCGAAATTTTCGGAAAAAAAACACTAATACATTTAATAAAAGTTAAAGCTACTAATGCTGTAAGATTTAGAGCATATAATTTTCATTAATGTTTCGTAGGATACCCACGAAAACTTCGGAATGCAGTCTTCTAATTAAGTTACAAGGATATCTTACTAGCCAGCTGTACACACTCGAACACAAACGTAAACCTCGAATACGGCTTTTATTTTGTTTGCAAAGACATTTCTCCTTCACTGAGTGCCTCGGAAACATTGGCCAGCCTATTGAGGCTACGATTCCTGCTTTCCTAAAGTTTTCTGGTCGACTCGTGTACGGAATACATATGGCTCTAGCCGAGATTGATTTCTTTTTTTTTTTCTGTCTTCACGGTCTTGTGAACTGCGTTTTTTTCTCTCCATTTTCTTTGCCTGCTTCATAACAGAGCACGTTCGTGTTATCTTTCGCTGCGATCTAGTCTTTCACCTTATGTTCTACCTTTGCGTCCAAAGTAGTATTTAAAAGATGTTATTTTGGGTTAACATTATTTTTTAACAAACAAGTATCAAAGTTGTTTTTACTAACATTATGTATCATATCTATATCTGCACAGTTTAACATCGTAGTCCCTAAAACAGATTTTTAAAATTTATTTATATTTATTTATTGCAGAATATGCACTATTTGTAATTTTCTTATCTACCAACTCAAAATAATGCAACAGTGGTTTCTTCACGAAGGAAAACGGAATAAACTTTCATGACTGAGGAGGTGGGGGGGAAACACACACAAAACATGTGATTTTCCACATTTCCAGATTCTAACTTTTCTTTTTTATTCCCTAGTCTATTCAAATGAGAGGTGCAGTCATAACTGAAGATGAAATAGAAGATGCTAGATGAAATATTTGTAGCTTGTTGTACGGTTTTAGGCTCCAACATTTTCTAAAAATAAATTCTGTCCTCCTATTTTCCCCAGTTTGACTATTTGCACGAGGTCTTACATTTTTTTTTATCATGTAGCAAAAAAAAAAAAAAAAAAAAAAATGTATTAGCAAAATTCCTATTCCAGTCTTGAAAGGATTGTATAAGTTTATTGGACGGCTGTCGTGTGTGAAAACTTGTTAAACTTACATTGCACACTTTATTCAAAGAGAAAAGTGCCCTGCTCTCGTGATTCACTGAACGTCGCTGTTTATAAAACAGCGACGTTCAGTGAATTAATTCAAGTAACAAGTAATTAAACATTATGCTTAAATACTTGTGTGCCAGCTACCTTCGAAACTCGTGATCACTGTCAGCAATAAAAATTTCAAGACCATTGAAGACGTCATAGGCTTACACAGACGTAAGCCTATAACTTTTGGATTACTCTGTGTATAAAGAAGAATGCTGTACAACGAACAGAAATAGAAGGATTAAATGAAGAAGAATTGTTAGTTCGTTGAATTTGGAGTCGAACCATGTTGGCTAGTGTCAATTTATTCAGATTGGTTTCGGGCAAGGGGTGAATTTGGGAGGGGATGAATTGTCATCTGTAATTACAGATTACAATTCAGAAGAGCGTCCATGAAATGGCTGCAGAACAGAAATAGAAGGATTGAATGAAGAAGAAGAATTGTTAGTTCGTTGAATTTGGAGTCGAACCACGTTGGCTAGTGTCATTTATTCAGATTGGTTTTGGGGGAGGGGATGAATTGTCATCTATAATTACAGTTGTTGTTGTTGTTATTTGGTTTTTAGGAGCATTAGCAACTAAGGCCATAATGCTCCGCTATAATTACAGATGACAATTCAGAACATCGTCTATGGAATGGCTGCAGAAGGCACCTTACGAAGTCACTGGAGATAAATAAGACACCTTATTTATCTCCAGTGACATTTCCTGTGTACCGGCGTGTCCATTTATCCAGTGGAGAAGCATTGTCTTTAATCGTTTATGGCGCAAATTCCAAGTTTCCTGGTAATTGGAAAAAAAAGAAAGAAAAAAAAAACCTGAAGAACGGTTCACCTTGTTGTTCACCCCTCATCACTAAACGATATTGTGGATGAATTGGACGTTGTGGTGTGCCATTAACCAGGGTATTCTCTTTCTCAACTTTCTATTTTTGTGGTGTGTGTTAGGCGTTCTTGCAATAAAAAACCATACTTTTATTGTTAATAACCATATTTGAATATTAAGTTATGTACAGTATATAAAAAGGCCATTTCTCGCTAAATAGTAATACTATATAGGATTGACTGCAGGTCCTGTAATAAGCAAAATACTCCTTTCGATAATAAAAATAAACGCTTTTTTAAAGAAATGTATTATTTATTTCCCTTTTTATAGAATAGTTAGGTTGACCTTTATCCTAAGAATGTTATTTAAAAAAAGTTTGACCTTTTTATATTTTTCATTAAAATTAGATCCACATAAATAACTTTTTCCTCTGGCCCCAAAAATTAGCCATGTTGAGTGGGTGGGTGAAGGAAGGAGATAAATACATCTCGAATTTTAACACAGCACCAGAGTCCGATTACCTTGTGAAGAATTTTCCATGTTACTATAGAAAATATGCTCCTTCAGTTTTATTCTTCTTTGAATTCAATTTTTGCAGTTATCATCGATAAAAAATTCACGTTTCATTAAGAAGCGAAAGCTTTCTTAAATGAATGGTAATTGGATAATGTTCTGTGCTTTGAAAGTATTTTTGCACTTTTCAGTGAATTTTAAATCATTACAAGAGCAACTGTCCTTGATTTTGATACTCCAACAAAAAAGTTTAATAGTCACTTAACAAGTTGTATTTGAAATGCTATCTTCTTTTATAGAATAATGGATTCTCGTGGGATTTAATGCAATCACCTTTAGATAAAATACTATCGTAATGCATACTAATATATTAACGGAGCAAAGGGTAATTTCTCTAATCTTAAAAAATAAAAAAAAAATAAAAGCTACGCTTTTATACCTATTAATATAATTGACACAATAGGCTTTTATGGAAGAATGCTAATTATGAATATTGTTGGCATCTACGCTACTTAATCAAATAATATTGAAGTGCACGCCAAAGTAATACACTGCATCTACGTAACTTAAATCTCTAGTGAATTCTATCGCTAATATTAACCGTGTAAATTTAATCTTTGAACACTGGGAACTTCGAACTGAAAAATTATTCGTCCTTTTATCGAAAGTTTAAGTGCAAAGTGCAGCTCATCAAATAAAAACACCGATCAACTTCTCTCAAAACGATGGCAAAATATACTGTATATTAAGAATTCAGCATAATTTCACATAGTCGGTCCCGGAAAACATATTTTTTCCTAACCAAATAGTAATTACGTGAGGATAAAATATTAAAAGTTTAACTGACTCTCAAACAAATTTAGCGTTCATTAGAAAAGAATTCTGTATTATAAGTGCTGAGAAATCGCCAGGTCATAGAGGTGGATGCTAATATAAATAGTCTCGAACTCCTACTTTCGTATAAAGGCTACTGAGGTTGATGGGGAAAGAAATAAAAGTGCTTCCCACCTTCCAATGGTTGGCAAATAGCCAACACCAGACGAATTCCCGTGCCTCATATGTGCCGTGAAGAAACTGTGTGTGTAGTCTGATAAGTTTGCAGTGATGGAAGAGGGCCTTTTGCCAAGCCTCAGTAAACATTCTCGGCTAATGAAAGGTGTTTGTGATGGAAAACCCGTAAAAACATCTGAGCACTGCCATTGGCCTAGTCACTGTTCACACGTGAATTCATACAGCGTGTTGAACGGTGGAACTTGAAGTAGACAGTGAAACGATTGGAATAATCCAATTGTTTCAGCCAAATCGTGATGATGTACAGAAACATAGTGTTTAAATGAGGCGCAACGTGAGAAAAGTATTCATTTAATTTCTCGATTCTGTAGATATGTTATATAGCACAATGGTAACAAACGTATAATTCGGAGAAGTGCCAATCCTTCGATTACTGTGCTTTCTCGTTCCCAAGTATAATAGTACTAGGAACATAGCGTAGTAATCGAAGTGAGAGAGAGCACTTATTATATATTATTCGAGATACAGCCACAATCCAAATCTGGCTGAATACGTTGTTTGTATGCAGCCAGATTTAGATTATTTTCTTACAAGATAGATTATATGCTTTTTATAATTTAAATTCTGGTTTTTAAATGAAAGGTGGTCATTAGAAGTAAAATACCAGTCTCTCATTATTTAAATCCATTCATATTATTATTGTTGCTCTTATATTATTTCTCCCTAATTGGGGGTTCCACCTCGTGACGGGTATTGCTACCAAGTACACAGGGAGGTTGTTGTTATGTCTGGTGTTACTGTTGGTCGAGGAACTCTGGTTATCCTACAAGTGTTCGATGGGAGACCTATTGCTGCTAGGCTGTTATGTAGGGTCTTTGCACCATACCTGTGGTTGACACAAAGATCGGGATGGTCGTTACTTGTTCCATATGCCACATCTCTTTGATCTCCTGTCTTAGGTTCGTGTACTTCCTGATTTTTCCCCATGGGTTTTCTGCAGGTTGCCAGTGTTGGGTACCGCTATGTCAATCAGATAGGTAGTCTTTTTCTTCTTGTCCACAAGGGTTATGTCCGGTCTGTTCTGAGGCGCCTCTGTAGCCAGGTGGGCTGGAGCAGCAGTGCGTAGCACACGCTTCTTGATTAGACCGGGGTTCGAGCCCGTGACCACCAAATACGGAGGATACGGAAAGGTCAGGGAATGACGACCGCATATCCCCAGAGCAATATGACCTTAGTTGCTAATGCTCCTAAAAACCAAATAAACAAACATCCGGTCTGTTCTGCGGGACTGTTCTATCCGTTATTATGGCGCGGTCCCAGTACAGCTTGTGGGTTGGAGTCTCTAGTACTTCCTGTGGTTCGTACTTGTGGTATAGTACACTTTCTTTGGTCAACTGGTATTTCCTCGCTAGCTTCTGATGTATTATCCTTGCTACCTGGTCCTGTCTATGAGTGTACTCAGTCTGGGAGATTACCTTGCACCGCACCCCGCGGTGATTTGTCGGATTGTTTCTGAGGCCAGGTGGCATCGTCAACATGTATCATCGGACACACCGGGCTCCTTGGCGATATATTTTCTATAATTTCTGGTGTTGGTTACCTGGTCTTGGATAGCGAGCATGAATCCTTCAGTCTCGGGCAAGAGCGTCTCACTCGTGAGCCATGCATTGGAAGCATTTTATCTAATGGAGATCATTGTAGTGTCTGCCATGGAGTGTCTTCTTTGCCCATCTTTCTAGCTTCGTTTGTACCTCTGGCTGGGGGGGGAACTCCTCGCGTAGGTTGAGTGGGGTATACCGCTTGTCTATCTTCCTTATGGCCTGGTGGAGTGCTGCTTTGTGTTTCTGGAAGTAATCCTTCAGGTTAACTATCGCTGTCTTCTGTTGCTCAATGAGGTCTATTAGGCCCCTTCCTCCTTCTTCTCTGGCAATTGTCAGTCTCTCCACGGCAGATCTCGGGTGGTGTTGGCAGCTCTTGGTCATCATTGTCCTTGTCTTTCTCATGATATCCTCCAGCTCGGTGTTAGTCCAATCTATGACCCCGAAGGAGTATGTTAGTACTGGAACTGCATAGGTGTTTATGGCTTTAACTGTGTTCCCTCCATTCAGCTTTGCTTTCAGCAGGTTTCTGAGCCTCTGATGGTATTTTTCGGTCAGGCAGGCCTTAATTTCCTTGTGCTGTAACTGCTGAGCCTGCATCATCCCCAAGTATTTGTAGGCCTCTCCCTCTGCCATGGCTTCGATCTCTTTACCAGTCTGCAGCTGGTAGTTTCGCTTGACTAATTTTCCCTGGTGCAATCCATGGGTCTTGCATTTTCTACACCAAATTCCATCCTAATATCATTGCTGAATTCTTCGGTGATCTGGAGTAGTTGCTGGAGGTGCTTCTCGGTTACCGCGTAGAGCTTGATGTCATCCATGTACACCAGGTGGGTGAGGATGTACAAGTTCTGCCTTCCTTTTTTTGAGGTTATATCCGTACTTGTTACTGTTGAGCATGGTGGATAGTGCGTTAAGTGCTAGACAGAACCACAATGGGCTTAGGGCATCTCCCTGAAAGATTCCTCTCCTGATGGGGATTGGCCTGGTTGTGATGTTTTTGACCTTAATGGCGGTACTCCATTTCGCCATCGTTTCTCCTAGGAAGTTTGTCACTATCGGATTGACTTTGTAGATCTTCAGTGCCTCTATTAGCCAGCTATGAGGCACGGAGTCGAAGGCCTTGCGGTAATCGATGTAGGCTGTGTACATGTTGCGGCGCTTCTCCATAACTGTAGGCATCTATAGCTAATTGCTCCTTGCATCTTTTGCTCAGCCGCTTGCATCATTTCTGCTGTTCGGCGATTATGTTCTGGCTCTCCAAGTGGTCTAATATTTTCCTGGTTGTGCAGCTGGTCAGGATCTTGTACATTGTTGGAAGGCAGGTGATTGGCCTATATTTCGCCGGGTTTCTTGTGTCTTCGTCTTTAGGCTTTAGATAAGTGATTCCTTGAGTGAGAAACTTCGGGATTGTCTGTGGGTGCGTTATCATTCGGGTGAACTGCTCTGCCAGGTGCTTGTGTGTGCAAGTGAGCTTCTTGTACCAGTAGTTGTGGACGTTATCTATTCCTGGAGTTCGCCAGTTGTGAGAGTTCTTGATCGTCTGTTTTACTTCTTCTTCCCGAATCTTCCACCCTCTCATTTCTTGTACGTCCTTGATTTTCTTGCGTTCTAGTTCTATCCAGAGCGCTCGGCTGTTATGCCTTATTTCCCTGTTCCATATGTTTCCCCAGAACTCCTCAATTGTCTTCTTCTTGGGTGGTCCGTTCCCGTCTTCTCCGAGATTCCTGTAGAAGCCTCTTTACTCCTCATCGAAGATTCGGTTGTTTATTTTCCTCTGGGAGCTTTGTTTTCTCTTTGTATCGGCGTAGTGTCTTGCTGAGCGGAAGGAGGTTCTGCTTCAATATGTCCAAGTACTCTCCTATTCTCTGATGTTTTGTCTCTGTTTGCTGTGGACGCTGTCTCTCTTGAGGATGCTCTTCACTTTTCCAATTAATTTCTTACTCCTATTGCCCCGTTGTACTGGGTCAATTGGCCTATCTTGACTCAATTCTCCTATCTTCTGCAGAAGTCTTCTTTCCGAAGCTGATGGTTCCTTCTGTTTTTGGTTCTTCTGCTGCTGGTCTCTCGCTTCTCTCCCATTAATCTTTGTGGCTGCTACAGCAGCCCAATACACGGCTGTTTTTTTTTTTTTTTTTTTTATGAGAACCCCAAACACGAAAGGTATCAAAACCTATAGTACTTAGTACCGTGCACGGGTTGAAGGAGAAGTATGGGGAGAGGGGGATGCCGGAAACTTTGCTCTAGAGACTAAACATGGGTGTGGATGGCCTCCAGCGTTGCACCATTGCTGTCGAGGTAATGCGGTATTATTTGCCGATTCAGGTGGGCTGTGATTCTCCACAAGGTTCTATTTGGCCTCTGCTTCGGTTTCACGTGAGTCTTTGTGGGGCCTTCTTCCAGTCGTCCTGTATTCTGGATATCATGACCTCGTCTGTTTCCTCTTCAGCTGCTGTGGGTTTATCATTTCTTCTTGCTCTGGTTCGGCAGTGGTATGTTCTTCCTCTTCTGGTTCCATATTCTTTATCCTTTGTAGTTGATCACTCACGTCCTGCTTGATTTTTTTCCAAGATTGCAGGAGCTATCAGATTCTTCGTGACGATGGTCCTTCTCTGGTTTGCTATTTGCTGTTCGGTGACCTGAATATCCGGGAATCGTTCCAGCCACTTGATATGTAGTCTTGCCCTGTAAGTTGTCATATTGGTCTCCAGCTTCGTTATTTCGTAGTATGCTCGCATGATGTACGTATTCATTTCGATGCTCCACTTCATGCATTGATGTTTTCTTCCATCCTGGGTGGTCACTAGCGCAGTTCTGCAGGAAGCACTTCCAGTTGGTGGGGCTGGATGGTCTTGTCCTTCTCTTGTGGTATCTATACAGTGCCACTCGCTCTACTGTCTTCCTCGGGTGACCGTCTCTGATTTTTCGAACCAATCCCTCTGCCCGAGGACTGAATGCATGTGACTTTATCCTGCACCACACTCGATGCAATATGATTAATATTTCTCTGTGGCATCATCCATCTATGGAGGGGGGACCTGTTTAGCTTCGGCTTATGTCCAGTGGTAGTTCTCTGGAGTGACGCCAGGTTGCGCCACAATTTGCCATAGCCGCCACTCTGACCTTGGGGTAGGTAGGTCCCTTGGAGCAACTTTCACGATGTTTATTTATTTTATTAATTTTTATTACTATTAATTAATTTATTATTATTATCATTATTATTATACCAATCTCCCAGTGTGATGGAGCCACGTTCGCTTCCGCCAAGGCGGTACTCGAACCCGGGTCCATCAGGCTGGTAGTTTGGTGTCGTAACTACTGGGCCGCCGTGGCCCTTTATTATTATTGTTGTTGTTGTCGTTGTTATGCAAGGAAGCCTGAGGCTTATTCTGCACCAGCCAGAAAAAAATGTGAGTTACCCAGACAGATAGACGCAGAGAGAGAGAGAGAGAGAGAGAGGAGGGAATCACCAAGAAAGAGAAGAATGATGATATCCAGCTCAGGACCCTGGGTGTGCCAAGCCCATACTCACCAGATGTGAGCCCTGTGTCTTCATTGAAGATATTCCTTCCATCCTTCCATCAGTTCATTGCAGGCTAAAGGCTGCAATGAACTGATGGAAGGTTTGGTAAAAACCTCGTATATTTCTTTTCCTTGCTCGGTTCCTGGGAACGAAGAATGTAAAAAATAACAGCCATTCTTTTGGTTATGGAAACTTGTTTGTCCTCTGTTTTTATTAATAAAAACATAAGTTTCTCTCAATCTGAAAAAAAAAAAAAAAAAAATCAGCGAGTTTAAAAAAATTCCATGCTTTATCGTTTAATTTACTAGATAGGTATGGATCAGCGGCTCCCAACCTTGAGAGGTACACTCAATTACTAAAAGGTGGACACACTGAATAGATTCTTTCCCGTTGTGTGTTCGCTCAGTATATACGAAACAAAATAATTATGCAACTAGAATTTTCTTATATTCTTCCAGATTTATTTCTTGATTGTAATGAAACCAACATGGTAATGATACCATGTTGGTTTCATTATAATTGCATTACATTACATTACAATCAACGAGGTCTTATCAAGAACTCTGACTATTTTATAAGTGGTGCCCTGATATACTAGTGCCCCTCGTTCCTGCTACTTCTGGATACTTCGCTGAAGTCTTCAGCCGTAAGTCGGTTGATTTCTGTTGTCGCATCCCGATGGATGGTCGTAATATCATCGAATCTTTGTCCTTTCAGCTTTAATTTGAACTTGGAATAGAAAAAGTCACGCGTGATAAGATTACGTAAATATGGAGGATGGAGTACTACAAGAATGAAAAATTCTTGAATGGAAAGTGCATTACGTGTACAGGAGTATTGCCATGGTGGGGAAAAATAAATAAAATAAACTATTCACCATTTTCAAATAGCCGGTGGCGATTTCTCCTGTCTCTCTCAATCGGATCAGAATCTCTTTATAATAGACCTGGTTTAACATTTATCTGTTCTGAACAAATTCATAGTGAACGGTACCCTGAATGTCGAAAAAAACAAACAACGTTGATTTTACATTTTACGGAACCTGGCATGCTTTTTGTGGCTGGAGTATAAAGTTTGATGACTTCACTGGGACGACTGGAATTTCATTTCGGGGTCAGAGCACACACACACATCTAAATTTAATTACCAGTAACACTGCAGTTGATGAAAATCAGATACACTTCCACCCTTCTTTTCACCTCCTCGCAGTTCTCAACGGCATACCTTTATTGTCATCATTCAACAACCTTAAAACAAATTTTTTTATCTGGAGTCGACAAATGCCAAGGTTTTCGATCAAAATCGCCTGTTATGTGATCCAAAGAGATACCTATCAGCAGTTTCTTGGGTGGTTAATCACCGATCAGAACAAATTTTTTCATGCCAACCAGTTCATCACTGCTTAAAGTCGAAAATCGACTTGAACTTTGGTGCACAGATTCTCAGCCATTTTGGAAACGTTTCATATACTATACTAATAAACGACATCCTTACTTAACAAGCATCACCAGATACAGTTCAACATTTAGAGGATTTCAGCTTCTTTTTTCACGTTCTTCACACAAAATTTGAACACTATTAGTATCCATCGCGATAATAGGCCTAATGAGCACATCTAGGCTTTAATTAGTGCTGTTCATTACTAATTTAATAGAGCGGAGAGCGGCTAGAACCAGTAATGTATTTATACCCTCCTCCACCCACCTTTGCTCACCTTGTATAATAAATATATGCAATTTTTCGAATTAAAAAGAAAAAAAAAAAGACATTTAAAAAAAAAAATCAAGAAATATATTTTAGCTGATTGGAATAAGCACGATTTCGTATATTGCATCAAAAAATAATAAAGTGACTTTCCAAAAACTAGCTGGATAAGAGGTGGACAAAGTAAGTTCAGCTGACTAGTAACGCCTTGGAATAAGGCTGTCAGATAAAGATACGTAATTCAATCAGGTCTTCGATGATGCTTAGATATTAATAATCCATCCTTCATTTGTTTTTAAGCTGCTTACTGTCTAAATACGAAACTGATGATTGTTGACGTTTTGCACGAAGAGTACTCTGACTGTTCACTTTATCTTAACTGGTTTTACTGGAACTATTTCCTGTCTTGTTTCTTCTAAAAACCAATTCAGTTCAAAAACAGAAACAAAATTTTAAAAAGTGTCATCGACTTAACCAAGTGGATGGATATAAAAAATGAATAAATAAACGATAGATTTGGGTACTCTCCGATCTGTGATCACTTCAAAATGTTTCCATTCGGCTCTGTGCGTAAGAATAATTTCCACCCCAAACCAGATCGTTTTCCTTTCTCTCTTTGACCGTTATTTTGTGTGCGAATCGGCATTAAAATCACTTATTTTTTTTCTTTATTTCATTACATATGAATTTAACTTACAATATTATCGAAAGAGACCCAAAGTATATATTTTTAACTTTCGTCGATAGAAAAAAATCTCTGAAAAAACCGATAAACTGATAAGCTACTAATGTAGAAATACATTAGTTCCACTTTCTTTTATCAGAAATGGTCAGCATTTAACCAGCGAATTTTATAGAAAAAAATACAAATTTGAAATCAATAACCAGCATTATGATACACCAGTCTGATACTTTTCAGTTTGTATTGTATAATATTCCAAATCTGCTGTTTTGTTCGCCTTCTCAACTTACTCAATAAAAAAGGACCATTGTCAAGAATTTGAAGTCATTACCAGAGTTTAAGAAAAGCAGCCAACGTCATAAACTGATATGATTACATTTTATCACAGTGGAAAACTGGTATTATTACAAGGTCTTCATGAAATAGTTCTCTCGAACAGTGTTTTGCAAACAGTGCGCTGTAAAGGGAAGTGGAAAGTTTGATATGCTGTGGTCGTCATCATAATCCAGCCAAGCGAACCACAACGATTGTTCAGCCCGGTGTTCACCTGAGATTAATTGTTCCAGCCAAACCAGAGTTCATCAGACTCGAATATGAGGGCCTAGTCGGGTTAAGGTGTTCCCAGGTTACGGTTTTTTGGAACCATGAAGAACTCTGGGTCAAGATTGAAAGATAAGAGCGAACACCTTTAAACAAAAAAAAATAAAATAAAAATTCTTTTCTCTAGTTCTTTTACACTCTTCATCGTAAATCAAAATCGTTTTACACTCTTCATCGTAAAACAAAAAAAATAAAAATTCTTTTCTCTAGTTCTTTTACACTCCTCATCATAAATCTTTCTTATTTCTAAATTTCATGAACGGTGTCATAAATCTGTTTAAAAGTTTTTTGGCTATTATTATATTGATAACAATAGCTATTATTATTTTAACTTTCCCCTGGCGTTACCCAAATCCGTATTTGTGTATTGTATTTGTAGAAATATGTGTCATGGGCCAATTTGCATCTGATGCGGTCTGAAAAACCCGGAACAACCCATGGGGGGCCCTACTCCAGCCTCCTGAAATCGGCTAACTGCAGCCTCGATTGAAGAGGACTTTAAAAATTCCTGCAGTCGTCGAAGGGATTCAAACCCAGATGTCTCTAAACTAGTGACAATTGATGAGCTGAAACCACTGTACTGTCACGGAGGACTAGTTTATGCAATAACCAGAAACGTACAAAGGGGAGCGACAGATACTAGGTACAGAGTGAAATTAATAAGGGAAGCCAAATATAACTATTGCAGTTTATCAACTAGGGATGAGGTAACTTGAGCGAAAAATCGGCTATCTGTGGGGCTCTTGTTGTTGTTATTATTATTATTATTTATTATTATTTTTTTTGTATAGAAATAGGCTGTTTAAAACTTGCAAAGATTTTACATTTTTTTTAGTGATATAATCCTTAGTATTACTAATAAGTACAATAAGTTTGTTAATGTACGCGTTTCATTACATTTTAGGCCTGTTCGATTTTTTTTTTAAAATTAATTTCAAAGTTCTCATTTTCTTTGATCAAGAGAAGTAACAAATATGTACTTGACTTTTCAACAATTAATTGCTAATAAACTAATTGCATAGAATTGTTTTTACTTCACAGTACGTACTTCACAGTGTAATTCACTTAATTTTTCTAAATTATTTTACTTATTTCCTACTAGATTTTAATAAAATTAAAATGCAACATGATTTTTTTTTATTGCGCAACCCCCATACTGTGCATTTATTCTTCCAATCAGATCACTGCAACAGTTTCCAGCACTTCAGCTGCTGGAAACTGTTGCACAATATATAATTGAAACATATTTTGAACAAATAAAGGTATGTGCAATCAGTGATCGTTGAATTGCGACCACTCCATCCGTAATGATTATGCCGCATAACTCACAGTCAAAAGGCAGTGGTTTCCTAGTATGGAGCATGTTTTGCTGGCAAAAAATTGGACCCCTAGTGCGTATGGACCAACGTTTCTCTGGTGAGGTCTATCTACTTGCACCTTGCCACGTTGCATTTTGCCCAGACAGAAACGGGACCTTCCAAGACCATGAGCTATGTCATCGGGCCCGCTCTGTGCAAGAGTGGTTCAAGGAACACAGTGAAGATATTACCCATCTTTATTGGTCTCCAAATTCGCCTGACCTGAATCCAATTGATCACCCGTGGGATGTTTTGGAACGGGAAGTGAGGTGTATGGACATGTAACCTTCATCTATTCCGACACTGTGAAAAGCCTTTCAGGCAGCATGGCTGCAGATCCCTACGGATGCCTTCAGATACCTAGTGGATTGATTGCTTAGGTGAATAGCGGCTGTTATCTGGGCAAACTGTGGCTCAACATCGTATTAGATAGGTAGTGACAATTCAGTGATCACTGAATGTAAATGAATGATATTATGTAAAGTAAATTTAACAGAATGAAATTTAATCAGAAACGGATAGCTTTTGCTGTTTATTATTTATGTATTAAATGGTGCTAGCCCTTTATAACGCACCATTCAATGTATTCTATTATGATAACTAGCAATAATTTTAATAATAATATTGTAGTTAGTTTTTTAATTTTTTACGGCTTTTCTTTTGGTTATAGCTCAGGGCACTCATACCATTCTTTCAGTATTAACTGAAAGAATGGTATGAGTGCCCTGAGCTATAACCAATTCAAGTTAGAAAAGTGGAAAACGCAAAGTGTTTTCCACTTTTCTAACGTGCATCGCTTTTCTCCTTTTTTTTAATACAAAATGCTCTCTCTCTGTTTGTATATATATGATATAATTGCCAGATTCCTGTTTATCCGATTTTATAATAAAATTTGGGAGAAAGATCTTTCTTAAAGGAGGCAAATATAAATATGTTTCGCCATCCGCATGAAACAAGTTGACTCCTTTCGACATAGTGAAGACAATAGGCGCCTTACGCTCCTGCACTGCACATCCTCCTAAAAATGCACTCTTATGGATCCGCACGTTGACTTTGCTAAGGATCTCGATATTCGTTTACGAGCGACCTGCGGCTTCTTCACTCATATCATTAAGAAATTTATTCACAATATGAGATGTATGATACGCTTTCTTTCTTTCTTTTTTCCCCCCCTTTTGTAGCAGAATTAATTTCGCCATTTAGCAACTTACATAAATGAGGCCTTGGAACTACTAGTATGTTATAAAATTTCTCTTAACTTAAAACCTTTCGGCTTCAGGCTACCGAAGTTCGTCAAAATATGGGAATAGTTTTTAAACTTTTCACAGTGGTTTTAATATTATAGTATTAGTATTGAAAAAGAGGACTCGTGAATGAAATTGTTCCCTTTCGATGCCAGTGGTCTTCACCATGTCCATCCTCCTATCCGTTCACATGTAACAATTCGACTCCCAGCGGACCGATTTTCATGAAACTTTATATTTGGCTCTATTAAAAAGATATGTCGAACTCGCACAAATTTCATTAAAAAAGGACAAACAGAAATCGGCAATTATTTATTTATTTATTTTTTTTAATACATGTCACATAAGTTATCCATACACCGTATATTGTAGCTGAAGCGTTTCATATTGTTTATTGCCGTGCGCTGATTGGAGGAATGAATGAGCAGCATGGCGAACGCACAGAAGAGGTACTCAGTTCTAGTTTCGCGATATGAATCCGTTGCTTTTTTTGAGGAGCTCGTTTTTTGTTATCAGTTTGCTTATTCAGTATGTTAATCACAGCAGAAATTTCAAATGTTATTAAAATCTAAGTGGAAATAAGTAAAGCGCATTACAGAAATATAAACGGTGACCTCCTACTACGATTTGAGGTACATGTTAATCACTTAATAATTAAATAGTAGTAAGTAGATTAATTAGTTATTTACTTTTCGCTTTTGTTAATCACAGAAAAACAAATAAAAAATAAAAATCAGTTTTAATTTGAAACCTACTGCGTTTTTATAAAAATTTCCATTAACGTTTTAGTGTGTAAGCGGTGATCTTATGTTTCTAGGGCCCTAGCTTATTTTTAGCTTCTTTAGTTGCCAGAAGGTAGAGGGATTCATGAAATAGTAATCGCAGTTAAATTAGATTTTTTTTTTTCATTAATTTTGTCTTTTGATATAAGAAAAACCAACTTTAATAAAAAAAAATTAATGATAGTTTTAATTTTATAATAAGCTTGTTGGGACTCAGTAAAAATGCTTACTCAACAACAGATTGAGTTTCTTTAATTTTTTTTTCCCCCATTTATTTAACTCTTAATTAGTTCTTGACTTGATGTCCCACTCAATTAAAAATTGATCTTATCCCAATAGAACAGAATATAATTAATAACAGTCATTTCATTCTCACAGTCTAGAGTGAGAATAACTGTGACGTACTTCAGAATATGAATTGTACGTGAGTACAATTCATATTCTGAAGTACGAATACGGTTATAAATTCTGACCGCTGTTTTTCCTCCCCTTTGTGGTTATGCGCCCGTTACAAATAAGAACTCCCTGTTTAAAAATCAGAACCGATCGTATAATTTTTTTCTTTGCTCTCTTTAAAGCATTCGGATAATATGTTTAAAATGGTGAGATCAAAGGGATCTGCCCGTGTTCGAAAGTACTGCAAATGAACTGGAAAATGACCACGATTCGGTCTCACATTTCCACTCATTAGCCGTGGAGTGTGGAAGGGAAACGTCCTTTGTGACATGGTTTCTTCATGTACGGAGCTCCGTTTCGGTCGTCTTTCTGATTGCTAGGAGAGGCTAACGTTGATCACGACGGTCATTTCGTGGCTCGCTGCCCTCTGACTAACTGAACCAATTTCCTTGTCGTAAGTTGACGGGGCGCACATTGATCACAAGCAGGTCAACTTGATTCTGCTAGCTCCGTCACTGAACGGTCTCGAACTACATTTTGACCTTAATATATTGCTACGCTTTCATTCCTGCCGCAACTTTAATTCGTTGAGCAGATATTCAGCGTGTGTTTACATAGCATTTTTACTGTTAAAACAATTTGAAGCCCCTTCTGTTTCTTCTTCTTCCCAGAAGAGTCTGTAACTTGATTTTTATTTATTGATAGTAGTGTGAATCTTTAGAAATACACACCGAACGAGTATTTCCATTCAGTATACATGATGTCGCCCCTCGGAAAATAAATTTAATATACAGTATTAAAAATTCCTGCCTTCTTGTTATCAGCGTCATCTTAAAAAAAAAAAAAAAAAACAGGATGAAAACGTCTGAAAGTATTCACACCATTCAGCTGAAGAATATCAAGGTTTTTAAAATAAATCACCATATAACGAAACTTGTGACCATTTTCTCTTATTCGAAAATAAGGTCATGATGCGGTAAATCCGCAAAGCAAATCGTTTCTTACTTTTAGAAATAGGAAAAAATGCGTTGTCCTACGGTGAAGGACAACTTATCAGAAATAAATGGGCGCAGCTTCACCCACAAAATGAAACGGAATATTTAACAGCAAGCAGTCATAACAGATCTGGAGGACGAAAATTATGTGGATTTTCTACACCAAATAGGTTTCCTACAAAGGTATTTTTGCCTTGGCAGACCCTGAATACATATGAGATAAACAAAAGGCAGAATTTTTTTATATATTAGATTTATTTTCCGAGAGCGAGCGAGCATGGGTCGATAAACTCTCAGTTGCATAAAATACACCATTTATATTTTGTAGTTCGCTTGCTTGGTCAGTATTCGAGTTAAACTAGAACACGGTCAACGTTCCTATTCTTCTAAAATTTTAGTGTACTTACTTTCAGTTTTTTTTTTTCCCCGAATTATTTTTTGACTCCTACTTGTAAAAGCATAACGGAAGTGTTTTTAATGAATTAACTTTAAAATGCCTTGAAAGCGAAATGTCCTCTATATAAAACAGTGTTAACTCTATTCCAAAGCGCAGTTTCCAACAAGAAGAAAAAAATTCTGATAAATACAAGGCTTTAAAAAACAGCAGTTTCTGTGCCCTAAGTTATGAATGGCAATAGGCATATCCTTGTTATCTCTAAATCAGCCATTAAGAACAAGTGGCGTCAGAATGCTTAAATTCATAAATCTAGTACAGCATGCATCAGCGTTCCTTGGAATTGCCAAAAACAATTCTGTACCTTTTCAATCTTCGAATATGACAAGGCGTGCCTTAGAGACACGAAATCGCGGCATGATACGCCGGTTTGTGATTTGTTTTCAAATAAAAGTGAAAAGGTACTATCGTCCTTCAAAAAAAAAAAAAAAATATATATATATATATATAACGGGTGGTTATAAGTTTCCCTATTCAGACCATAGTGTCAAAACGGTTAGAGTTAGAGCTCTGAAAATCGGTGGGTATGTCACTTAGGGTATGGAGAAGCGATTTGTAGAAGGAGGGAAAAAAAGTTCAAATTTCCGCCTCCATGGGGAAACGGCGCAGCACATATGTAAAAGTTGTCATTAAGACACGCTGCTTACGCAAATGACATCCTGTTAGATAAAAGCAGAAAGGCCAACGCAACCGTCAATAACCATTATGGCTCTTACAAAAAAGAAACGTGCTCTTTTAGTAAAACTGTTCTACCAGAATAATAGTAACGCTAATGCAACAAGGGATGAAGTGGTTGTTGCAATGGCCTCCAGATCAGAATGCGAAACACTACCAGTCAGTAGTGCCTGCCAGAGGTGTGTCAAGAGACTTGAATCTTCCTTGGTCTACTGTACGTAAAGTGCTTCGAATAATTTTACGCTTGTTCCCGTACAAGGTTCACGTAGTGCAAGAACTAAAGTCTTGTGATCAGCAACAACGAATAGACTTTGCTCTGCGATTTCTGGCTCGTATGGAACTTGACGATTCATGGGCTCGAATGATCTTGTGGTCTGATGAGGCACATTTCACTCTTTATGGGCTGTAAATGCACAAAACTGCCATATATGGGGAACTTCTTGTCCATCTGCTATGCATGAAAGACCACTGCAAAGTCCATAGTTATAGTTGGCGTGGATTCACAGCAGAGTTTATAATCGGAACATTTTTCTTTGAAGATTCTACACCTCAAGGCGCCCCGCCCCGTAAGGTGTACGGTAACTAGTGCACGGTACTGCGCTCTTCTAAGAGATCACATTATTCCCGCTCTGCAAGAAAGGCAGTGCTTGTAGACCGTAGTGTTCATGCAAGATGTTGCCGCTCCGCACGTTGGTCGACAAGTGAAGAACTGCTCCGTTCAGCATTCGGAAATGATCGTATCGTTTCTAGAGATTTTCCGCAGTTGTGGCCAGCCCAATCAGCAGATCTGAATCCCTGTGATTTCTAGCTATGGGGATACCTGAAAGACAGAGTTTACCGTGGCGGCATACAGATTTCAAAGCAAGCATTAAGCAGCATGTAGCCAACATCCCTAACGAGATGCTACGCGAAACTGTCTCAAGTGAAGGAAAGCACATAAAACAATATCTGTAGATTTCTAATATTAAAATATAAACCTAAGTTAAGTATTCCATCTTATGTTTACAATGCCAATTTGTCCCTTGGTTGTGGAAATGTGAACTAATTTTTTTTTCTTCTACAAATCGCTTTCCCCATACCCTAAATGACATACACACCGATTTTCACAGTGCTATCTCTAATCGTTTTGAGACTAGGATCTCCTGAATAGGGAAACTTATTTTATAACCACCCGGTATCTATATATATTAATTTATCGGAAATGGGGATGTTGTTAATTCATGTCGGTTGTTGATCTATAGTTTGAACTTGAACTGAATTGCTTAATCGAGCATTTTAACCAGGTAATCATGTTACATCAAATGTTGTATGTACTAATGGTTCAAGCGATATATTTCGACATTTATTTTTGGGTGGATTCGCATATATGCGTGCAGCGCCTATTTTCTTCACTATGTCCGTTCGTCAGTCCACATGTAATAACTCGACTTCCAGTGTATTGATTTTCACGAAATTTTATATACGTTTACACCACATATTGTGATCACTGATAATGTTATTATTCGTGTAATATTTTCACTTTTATGAAGTCCCATTAGACGTATACAAATTCATAGAAAAAAAAACAACGTTTGTTGTAATCAGCGCGTCAGTTTATATTAACGTTTTATCGCGGTGTACTCATGTGCAGTGGAAGTGATTAACATTCTGATTTGTTCTTGAAGTCCGACACGTTGCGTGTCTTACTGTTGTTACTTCGTACAGTTCGTGGTTGTCGGTGTTGTTATGAAATAAAGTACTGTACTTGTACAAATCCAACTGTTGTACAGTAGAGTGTTAACCATTTTCTAATGTTGATTTTAATATTTTCTTTATATTTGTTTTTAATGGTTTGTATGAATTTCCAGAAACATTATGGCAGTTTAATTTTAGTGATGAATTTTTCTAAGAAAAAGCAGCAAGTCAAATTGAAGTATTCTGTATTGCTTGATTTTAATGTTTGCTTTCTGCCCACTTCCATCTTTTTATGTACACATTTCCGCTCTGCATTAGTAAACAACGCTGAACAGTTGCATTCTTGTTTCATCGGTTATTGTTTTCAATTAAGCTGTATCCCGAAGTGATCCATAAATTGGTGAACTATTAATACGTTTATTAATAAGATTTTTGAGCCATCACCGATTTCATTAAATTAGAACAAATAGAAATCCAACACTTATCATTTCTGGTTTTTTTTTTTTTTTTCCCTTTCATGACATATTACATAGCCTATCCATATACCGTATATGGCTGAAGCAAACAGTGCGCGCTGATTGGAGGAATGAATGGATAATATGTCATCAGTTTATTAAATATATAAATCATGACTTGTACAAAAAGAGCACTAAATATACCACAAAAACAATACAGCAAATTAATGCCATTAGAATTATACTTGGCGAGGTGCTATCAAAGTATCAAGGCAACCCTTGTATTAAACAGTCACCCCTAGTAGTGCGAATGCGCGCCTCTCGCCAGAAAAGACGTAACCCCTCACACAGACCAACGCATGATTGGTGCTTTCATAATAAATACAAATAAAGAAATAAATACAGGGACTCATAGGCACCACATCTTCAAAGGAACTTCAGCACTTGTGAATTCCAAAAAAAAAAAAAAAAAAAAAAAGAAATTGTTATCGAGCCAAATGTCAAAGAATATCTCCATACGATTCGAACACAGAAAGAAAATGAACTTAACTCGAAATCATAATCTATGCTATCGCCATTGCCTCTGTAGATTAAACAAACGAATTGCAAATGAGAACAACTATCTGGCCAGTCAACGGGCTTAAACCAAACACAATTATGCAAACTAATTTTGAAAATAAATAATAATATACAGAATTAACATAAATAAATAAAATACGTTTAAGTATTTAAAACAGATGGATGCCAGAATAAATTAAAACATAATGAAGAAACCAAGGGGTGGTCGTGAGCATTCAAAGTAAGGAGGAAAGAATGCAACAGAAGAAACATACAAATCAAAATTCAAAGGACCATGTTAATTTATATCAAAAATAACTTTCTTAACAATAACATGGTTATGTCTTAAAGACTACTGAATAAAATAATGAACACTAAATATACCACAAAAATAATAAGGCAAATTAATTCTACTGTTTCCTAGATTTTAATAGCATTTGAAAGATAACACTTATTTCACGTTTCTGCTGTAATCAGTATAAGAATAAAATTAGTAATAATTCATGAATTATAACATTACGCTAAAAATTAATGTGGTCATTTCTCCATGATATAACCACATTAGATAGAAAAATGAATATTAAATTAAGGTTATACTTGACAAGGTACGATTCTTCTACCTAAGTACTACCAGGACAACCCCAGTTTTCAAACTAAAATAAGTAAAGTGCATTACAAAAATGTTGGCTACATACTACGAGCTGAGGTACACTTTGCTATTTTTTTTATTTTATGAAATCGCAGATCTGTGAAATAAGGGTTGTATTTCAATTTTTATTAAAATCCAGGAGGAAATAAATAAAGTTGAATGGTCACCCACCTTCATTTAGATGTTTTACCCCCTCCCACCTTTTCATTAAAGAAGTTCCTGATAAACTTAATTTTCTGGCGTTTTCACTGCTGTCATTATCACGTATATTCCGTATTGTTTTATTTCCGGTATTTATTCTTAATTTTCTTACAATGTATCTTTCTTGCATACATTGTAATTTAATTTTTCTCCTGTAATGTATGTAATGAAAATATAAGTAAATAACTACAGAATGTTGAACGAAATTACGTTGTGAGGTATGTGCAGTGAAGTGAAAACAGTTACTTTTATATATTATTACTTAATCAATAATTAATTGGTAACAACAATAATTAGTTATTTACTTAACGAAGATCACAGAAAAAATAAATAAGTGTAAGAAAACAAGTTGGTTAATCTACACAGTTCCTTACATTTCAGGCTCGATAGCAAATGGCATTAATCCGTGATATATATACGTATATAAAAAGAACAAAAAGCGAATTTTATGCGCGAACCGAAAAAATTTCGTTTATGCGAATTCGCCCCATTGCCCATTCGTTCTCCTACTTGCACTGACAACAAATCCAGTGTTTCAACTACAATATACGGTATATGGATGGGGGGAAAAATAATAATAATAATCGCCGGATTTATATTGTACCAGTTTAAATGAAAAAAATGAAATATGGGAAGGCTGGGCAAATATTTTTAAAAGGCCCAAATATAAAAGTCGCCGTAGCCTATCGGTCAGGGGCGCGGGTGCATAAGTACACGTGCCTTGAGTGACCGGGGTTCAAGCCCGTGACTGCTGAATACGGTGCTGTTTCTTGTATTCTGTATATCTTGAGAACTCCTCTGACCGTTTGGTCGTCCGGGAGTATAAACAGAAAAAAATAAAAATAAAAAAATTAAAATTTTATGAAAATCCTTCCGCTGGGTGTCGAGTTCTTACATGAGGACGGATGGATGGACAGACATAGTGAAGGCAATAGGCACATTATACATATATGCTAACACACCTAAAAATAGAACGCTCTTGAAATGTAACGCGTTTAATGTTTTGCATGCTTGTGTTCCGGTTAGTTTCCTATATATTGTGGAACTTATCGGTGCTTAAACTGGTGTCTATCTACGGAGATCAAATTCATCTTGAATCACCATATGACTTAAATTTCATTTATCAATATGTGAACATTTTTAATTCATGGAGAAAAAGGAGAAACTTTTGACATTGAATTTGAAGTTCTGCAGACTTATTTCAGGGATTGTGAAGAGTTTGATCCAAAGAACAGAAGTAAAAAAGAAGAGATAGAAAAGATAATTTGACGAATCTCAAAATTCAACTTCAAATGGATGGTAGTTGGCTGCGTACAAGTCTTCATAGATTAAAAGGAGATGGCAGTCTAACCAACTGTGCCTATAGAAATAAATATATAAAAGCCGTGCAACAGGAACCGAACGTCTGTGACACACAAAATATTCATTTATTAATAAATTATCTCTTTCAAATTGCGTTGAGGATTTTTAGGAAGGCTTTAAGGGCGTTGCTCCAGATTTGGGGGCAGTATTCTGCGATGACGTTGTACTTCGGACAAAGGAGTTTGTCCCTTCCCCAGAAAAGTTTCTCGACTGGGTAGTTGCTGAGTTTTTTAGGCGCATGGGCAATTTAGGCCATATTGCGTGTGTTCCGTGGTCGATTTGCTGTTTGCCTGACGAAAAACCCACGCTGTCCTCTCCTGAGATCGACTAACGAAAAAGACCCATAAAAATTCCTCGCGTTATTACGAGATTTGAACTCGGTGTGGAGAGGACGGTGATTATACTAACTGTGCTACTCACGACGGCTTTCTCGACTGATAATCAGAGATATATTTACAGTCTAAAAAAAACTTTTGCTATAAAAATTCTACGCCATATGCAAATACATTGTACTCAGGTTCGAAATCAAACTCGCTTCAAAAAGGCTTAACGATTCAGTGAAACGCGGTTTTGGATTCTTTCCCATTTATCTTTTTCCCTAAATTACTATAACGATTTGGTCCTACTTCTATAGTCCGTTAGTTATCCATCATGCACTCGCACTGGAGCTTGTGAGCTCTTCAAACCTAGATTTTATTTGCAAAATTTTATTATACAAATGGCATCTTTAAGGAGCCTTTTGCTTTTGTTAAATTGCACCAAAAACACATCAAGTGGAAATAAGCATATGCATCGTTCTAAAGCACATTGGTTTAAAGCTTTCTGTAGTACAACGTACTGCAGATAAAGTCGCAACGTCGTTTTAATATACGTTGGTGGAGAATATATGACCCTGTTTCTTTTTATGTTGGTTATTTATGGGGCATGGATAAATCTGTTTATGATGTTACCATCGCGTAGCTAGAGATCATTTATACTCCACCTATGATACGATATTATTAGGTACGTAGCCAAAAATAATACCCTGCAAGTTAAATAAGTGTTAAGTAGATAAAAAGTCGTGCCCTAATTTTAACGTTACAAAAAACCTGCGAAGTTTACTTGAGGTGGGTAGTAGGATAATTACATGGCGGAGATCTCAGAGAGAGGAAAAAATATTGCAAAACTTAATATTCTGCATTAAAGTAATATTGCAAGTTCCAAGTGGTAAGTTAAATGGGGGTGGTTACGGAAAACTTGTTCTGTGCTGTTTATTAGACAAAGAAACGAACACGATAGCCTTGTTCACCCGACAGCCTAAAGAATTCAATTGCGAAAACCCGTTATTTTCATAAAATCCCGCTCATTCATTAGCTTGGTTTGCTGTCAATCAAAAAGCTTTCGGTATGCATCTCATTATTTGACTTGTAGGGAAGACTTCACTTCCTTACCTAATCAACATTGCAACTTATGCGAAGTAGTTTCACAAAAGTACACAATTATTATAATCAGAATAATTTGACTTAACGTATGGCCTACGTTAATTATAAGCTTCAGTACTTCAGGTTACATGACATAACCAAACCTGGTTAATTTTGTCAACCAAACATCAAGTGCTAGTCACGCGTGCTGTTTTGATTGACAGCACTCTAAGCCAATGAATGACCGTCATAATATTTCCGAAAAATGGTATGTTGCGACCGCTAATACTTTGTTGATGACAAAAAGTAGACGTCTCATCCTAGGTCTGCACCTGTATTCCACAACCATTAAATGATTTGAGATCGTTCCGGCTGGGCCAGAATCTCACGGAAACCCCAACTGAAGGAAACTAACATATTATTTTAATTTATTTATTTTATTTATTATTATATATTTTTTTTGTATTATATTGTATATTTGTTGTATGAGGACGTATTATTATCTTCTTTTTTGTTGTTCCCTAAGTTAATATCTGCTTTATATTATTTATGCATAATTTTCCTTTAATTTAATCGTGTTAAAGCTGTTATACTCACTCTATATTATTTTTCGGGCGAGATGGTATATCTACCGCGTGTTAATCTCTGGCTGAATGTCTTGAAGGGTTTTATAAAGTCAGGATACCTGCGTGCACACGTGCACCTTACAATAAACAATATTTATTTTTGCCCAGACCACCTTTGTTAGTTTAGGATTACAACTATATATCCTTAAAGCCAAGCCACATATAAAGCTGCTTTTCCCGATTGGAATATCTTGTAATCTACTTTACACATTACTAAAAAGTTATTCGCTTAAAGAATAATTAATGATTCATAAATACATAAAAATTTCTCTGAATTAGGACTAGTAGCATTATCTGCAACACTGTTAACAATATCTAGACCAGGGAATGCTGTCATTAACTTGTATTAGTTGACCGCACTTTATATATTCACTCACCTAAGAAGTATATCAGTTTGTTGACATACAAGATTAATTTCTCATTTGACTTTCTTCTGATAATAGACTTCGTTCAAAGAGCTTATTTAAATTAACGAACGAGACAGGTATTCATAAATTATCCGAATTTCCTTTTTAAGTTAAAGTACACAAAAAGTGTAATCCTCAATGTTCGCTAAGTAAATATGCATTAGCAAACAACCAGCGCGGTCTCGATGTATAATTAGCGACAGAGAAATTTGGAAACTTCGACGTAAATTAATCACTGTACGCCTCGCATTCACCCTATTTCAAAGTGTGGTTTGCAATAGAATTTTTAGTCTACCACTTTCTTATTTTTCATGAATGATTCTATGATCTGACGAAACTCTTCGTAAACGAGGTCACATGCCCCGCCGGTGAATTAGATCGTGTCCTGTTTCGCTATCTCTTTTAACTGTGTGTGTGTGTGTGAGTGAGAGAGAGATAGAGGATTGGACGGAATTTTCAGTATCATTAGACTCGGTACTAAAGGTGGTGGTGGGAGAGATATTGTTCTAAGACTAGGGCGGAACTCAAAACCTAGTTCCTTCAGTAGGTGTGCGCGTGCTCAACGGTAAAACTTAGCCTACTTACGAAAATATCTGAACGGTGGAAGAGAAATAAATTACCCTTAACATAACTGACGCAGCTGCAATGTCACCAGAAGTTCATTCCTTCTGGATTTTACTCACTTTGTCGGCCTCTTCCTATTTTCCTGCATGTAAATAAATCGCGTAGTGTTTTCTGATGAAGTACTCACATATATTACATTTTCTCAGAAACAGTGTCCATATATTGTACATACCATACACACGCACAAAAAAAAAAAACAAAACAACAACACATGACTGAAAAATATTTGTTGCTGGTTAAGTGACCCGGCAGCTGTACAACCACTAAACCGAAAATGAAGCAGAGTGAATGCTGTTCGCTGAATATTATTAACAAAATGAACATTCCAGAAAGATCTAAAAACTGAATAATATTTAAAAAACAAATTAGTTAGTGTACTCAGTGCGTTATATTTCAGGCGCGTGAGTAAATAGTAATAATTCATGATTTGGAACAAAGAATAAGCAAAAAAGCTACGACTTTTATGTGTGAACTGAGAAAATTTCGTTTCTGCGCATCCGCCACATTGCTCTAACGGCTCATTGCAACAAACAATATCCAGTGCTTCAGTTGCAATATACGATGTATGGATAGTCTATGGCAGTGGTTCTCAACCTTTTTTTGCTTGTTGCCGACTTCTGAGTTTCATTCACTTCTGTGGTCCCACCCCTCATATTGTTTAATTATAATAAATGTAATACTGTATTTATAATATAAGGAATTTAATAATAAAAAAGGGGTTTATTAACTACAATCTTTATTTATAATAAAATTTTTATTCATAATATTTTGTTTATTCACAATGTACAATTACATGTATGCTCCTAACAAAAAATATTACAATAATATTATTGTCCCTTAGTTTAGTGAGATCCTTGCGGATCTCACTAAAAAAAATTAAATTAGTGAGATCCTTGCGGATCTCACTAATTTCTTTTTTATATTAGTAATTTTATTTTAGAAGTGAACTTTTCGTGGCCCACTTTTAACAGTTTCCATGGCCCCCAATTTTACGACTTTTACCTGTGGTCCCTCAAAAGTACGGCATGGCCCACTGGAGGGCCATATGGCCCCCGTTTAAAACCCACTGGTCTATGTGATATGTTCAAAAAAATAAATAAATAATAACTTTCGGATTTATATTGGTTCGATTTTAATAAAATTTGAGAAGGCTTGACAAATCCTTCTACCATGCGAAATATAATATTTCATGAAAATCCATCCACTGGGAGTTGGTTTATTACATGCGGACGGGCGGACAAAGAAATAATAATTGTCGGATTTCTATTGGTTGAATTTTAATAAAATTTGGAGTGGCTTGGCAAATCTATTTAAAAGGTTAAATTATAAAATTCCACGAAAATCCCTTGACTGAGAGTCCAGTTTTTACGGATGGGCATGGACGGTAATATGAGTACAGTATATGCTAATACGCCTGAAAAGAAATAGTAATTGCCAGATCTCTATTGGTCCAATTTTAAAGAAATTTGGGAAGGCCCGACAAATCATTCTGAAACAGCCAAATATATGATTTCATGAAATTTCATTTACTGAGAGTCGACTTATTAACTGCAGACGGACGTACAAATAAATAATAATTGCCAGATTTCTGCCCTTCCGAGTTTGACGAAACTTGGGATGACTCGAAAAATCTTTCTTAAAGAGCTAAATATGAAATTTCATGAAAATCCATCCACTAGGAGTCGAGCTATTACATGCCGACGGACAGACAAACAAACGGTAAAAAAAAAGGGGGGGGGGCGCTTTAGTATTTATGCCAACGTGCCTAATGACATCACATTTTTTAAACATATATCAGCATATTATACCACATGCTGATATAGCATACCATATCATAGATGATCTTTAAATAACATACATCTTATTTACAGTTTAAATAGCATACCATATCATAGATGATCATATTTTCCAATTTGAAAATGACAAAGTAAATGGGTAGTGCTGACCCCATATAAACGTGGGAAGAAGTCGAAGATAAAGAAGAAAAAACGAGTAGTCTTATCTTCAGAACGAACTTGAGATTATTATATTAATCTTTAGAAAAGGTAAACATTTCTAATATTCTGTGAAGAAAATAACATATTTCTTTTTAATCATTGGCAGAATACTGGAATGTTAAGTCTGGTTTCGCTCCCTAGGATGTAATAGCTCTCTCGTGCCTATTAGTAACTCCACTATACAATAAATGTGGTAATAGAGTACATATTTTTATTTGTAAGAGAATAAAATATTTCTCTCTTTAGGGCTATATGAAAACATAAAATTAACATGTAAAGTGCGCCATTATCTTTTTTTTTTTTATTATTATTTATTTATGTCCGTGTATCATGTTAAACGAAAAAAACGGTAGTTCTTTCTATTGAACGGAAGCTTCGACTCATTAGTAAACATCAAAGGTATTAAAGTGCCAACTTTAATGAGTCTCTGCTTGACTACTTTGGAAAAAACAAGAAGACGTCGCTCTCGCTGACAACTTAGATGCTATGTGAAATTTTCTCACACTGTAGTATACTTTTATAAATATATAATACAGTATGTATATAAATAAATTTATGTTTTGTACTATTTTTCTTTCATTTTGCCAATTATCTGGGGTTTATTATTCAGATAAATTTATTTCCGAATCACTTCGGATAATTGGGAGCCTATTGCACTTACGTATACAATCTTTAATTCTGTGAACATCATACAAGTACTGTAATTACTAATGTGTGTGTGTGTACATATATATTTATTTACTTATTTGTTTTATTTATTTTTTTAACGGCGCCAGAGCGTACCGCTCATATCCGTATGTATATTATATATGCACAGGTGTGTATTCATGGTCGATTTGCTTGCTGCTTACGGATGAAAAATCTAGAAATAACTAACGGGGGCAAATCTTATTCCCCCTACCTGAAATCGGCTAACTACAGCTATGATTGAAGAATAGTGTAGAAATTGCGCCAGTCACCAACGGGAATCAAACTACAGATTTCTCCAAATGAGTTGCAAACGACGATGTATCGTGCCAACCAAGCTTCCACAGAGGATTTTTGCTTTATGTGTAGGTATCCGTTTGCCATAAAGTTGCACAACCGTGACAATTCGATTTCCAGAAAGATCAGCTATGAAGACTTCAGTATTGTAGACTATGAAGATAGACTGCCCAGAAGCGGCATGGCATTCAGATTATCAAGCTAATACTGAATTGTTGAGTGTTCTCTGAGAGGGACCACTCTGCTCGTGCGATTCGGTTACTTCTTAGGACCTTTTATTTATTTATCTAAATCTTAAAAACTCCTCTAGTGGAAGTGGTTTAAAGAAATACTTATACATATAGTAGTGTTGAAATAGGATTGAACACTGCATTCTGTCTTCAAACAAAAATGATATTTTAAGATAATCATCTATGTTAAGAAATTGAGTTTTAACAAAAGATCCAGCTGTTATTTTGGCGTTGTTAAATAAGATAAATTTAAGATGATATTCAATGAGACTACAGAGATGCTCTTTTTGAGAAAATTCCATACCTAACAGAGATTACAGAACAAAAAACAGAAGCATAAAATATAGAGAATGGAAAAGTATGGATCGAAGTAACATTTATTTACGCGCATGCGTAAATTGTCTAGTTATAATAACTGTAGAAACAAATAAGATAGAGGGAAGGTTACAAAGGATAATAAAATTGCATTAGGCATCCAAAGTTCGGAGTAAATCAAGAAGTTATTATTTAGTCACCAAAGTGTTATGCACACAAGATAGCAACGTAAGCTTTGTATATACTAGTGACGTTTTAATTATTAATTAACAACATATTATTCATTAACGTGCACGCGCGCACACACAGCAACACTCGCTGAACTGAAATCAGAAATAACTTGGTTCATGTAACGTTTTAGAAGATAAATATATAGAAAAGACTACAAATAATATAATTAAAATCCAAGACAAGCCCTTCTAATAGTTTTGTAGAATTTTAAAGGATAAATCTGAATAGCAGAGTTATCTTTTATATCTCTACAAAAATTAGATTATAGGTTAATCTTTACTGGGGGCTCATACGTCCAAAACGGTCTCGGATAACATTGGTGAAAATTTTCATTGTACGATTGATTTTATTGTAATAATACTCAAATATGGCGAAACTACCATACCGACTGGGTGGCTGGTTTTTATTGATTGTTAAAGAGCACAGGGGAGCTGTTCGTGAACCTCGTCGGGGAAGGAGAAAATTTGTAGTTTCGCTACTTTTAGCTCAAGGTGTTTTTTTGAGTAGGGATAAGTTGGTGTAATGTGCAAATGATAGATTTCGGTCGAGAATCATCATGACTATATTGCTTTTAGTTATAAAAAATATATATATTTAAGCATTTAATCTCGTGAACGTTCATATACAAATTGAAAGAATACTTAAGGATTATGTGTGCACAATCCTAACCCATTGTGTGTGTGTGTGCCCGTGTGTTTAAGAATTCGATAATCGTTAAATTCTTGAGTCCACATATTGGATGCAAGATTGACGTGCGATGTGCTTTGAATGGTACGGATATTAGTGCTGGTGTAGCAAACGTTCGTCAGTTCGTAGCCGCGATGTTTCATGGAAATAGGCGCATATGCTTTCCACATTATGGCCAAGAAGTTTTTTTTCTGCTTTGCCTCGTGTTTTGGTTCAATGATTCTAATACTGCCTGGTATTTTTAGGTCTGAAAATCTTCTGCTCTTTCGCAGCTTTTAAAATTGACTGCATAATTAGAAATTTTCTTATCACAAAAGCATTTTAATAAAGCGAATAAGAAAAATTATAGTAAGTTTCTCTTTTGCTTCCTCTGCATACGAAGGGTAGATCAACAGTACAGTACTGTTCTGAAATATCCAGATGATTTTATTAACCCTCCATGAAAACTTCTCTTTGAAAAAAAAAAAAATTAGGACGACTATGAAAATATACCACGATTAACTGATTTTAATTCACTGCTAAACTTTTTTACATTCTGTGTGGAGACAACATTTATTAAAAATCTTGAATTAAGAGAGAATAGTCGACAGTACCAGATCAGAGGGAAAATAGGATGGCCGTACTTCAGCATTATGTTTTCCATTAATAATTTACAATTTATTTCTGCCTTACATGTTTCCAGATTATACGTCATTTGTTACAATGTATTTGCAACATATAAAATCATTCGTTTTCCTAGACATTCAGTACTAGTTCACAGTATAGTACAGTAGTGGTGAACATTTAGTCTTTAAGGCGATTCGATTATTGAAATCATATTGCGCCATATTATAAAATAAATAAAATAAAAAAATGGACAATTGCTACACCCGTTCCGGAGGCACGATTCGGACTCGCGACCTTTATTTAAGGCAGCATGCTACTCACTGGCAGGCTCGTGCAAAGCTGGTAATAGGCCCAGGCCAGATGGGAAATGTAGGCCCCATTTCAAACTGCTCATTAAGTATTTTTGTAATCAATGCTAAATACATATGATTTATGTATGGGTATATGTACATGTAGTGTACATGGTGTACTTACAAGTAACAGAACAGAATAAAAGAACTAGAATGATTTATAAAAAAGGTAATGGCAAGCAATTTTATTCAAAATGTATATAAGACAATAGGGTACAGTACGGTAATAAGAAGCAATAAATACAATAGTACATTCATGTTTATTTTGTATTCAGAATTTCAGATCAGAAATGGCCATCGCTTCTTCACATTCAGAAATGCTTTCTGTGCTTTTCTTTGGGAAAATCCATCTATTACACCAGAAAAATCAAGCAACTTTGCCTTGTCACTGTTGATGCCCAAAATTGTTAATCCATTCAAACGTTCTTGCACCACTGTGAACCGAAAGTATGATTTAATTCGTTTTAAGACACTGAAGCTCCTGTCATTAGAGGCCACTGTTGCTGGCAATGACAGAAAAATGCGCAACGCGATAAGGACATTTGGGAAAACATTGTCCAATCTCAAGTTAAAATTTGATCATAAATTTTCTTCGGTAACGCAGCATCAAATTTGAAATTCACATCAAAAATTCTTTTAACAAGAAGCATTTCACTCTGAATATCACTTGAAATATGACTTGAGTATTGCAGCTGAAACTATTTAGCTTTTTGTAACAACTCATTCTCATCCAACTGCTTAAAGTGCCACAAAAAATCAAGAAGTCCACAAATGTCCCTGACTGCAGAAAAGCGACGTGAAAGGCCATCGATAACAAAGTCAATTATAGTGAAGAACACATTCACCCTGAAGTAATTTTCGGCATCCTTTTGAGTTGGGTACCCCATGCGAGTAGCAAAACTGTCTGGCACACCAATATTGATTGACACATGCCGTGCTTCTTTAAGTACAGTATATCATTCTTTCTCTCCCAGTTTCAGGATATCTGCCCGTAGTTGATCAATGTTGTCCCTTTCTACATCTAATGTGGCAATCCGTACCAACGAGATTCAGAGTATGATTTGCACAATTGGAGAAAAGTGCAATTCTCATTCTTCTCCTTTAAGATGGCCTGCGCAGCACTGTACTTTCCTTCCATATTGGAGCCATTGTCATATGCTTGACCCGCACAGTCTTCAAAGTTCAGATTCAGACTTACTAAGAAGTCTAAGATTTTCTCTGCAATTTCTTCAACGTCGTTTTGGAAAATTCATGAAATGCAAGAAAGCGTTCTTCAGTTGAAAAACTAATATCTTCCCTCTTCATATATCTGATGATGAATGATAGCTGTTCTTTGTGAGAACAATCAGGCGTTCCATCAATAGCAATTGCAAAATACTTTGCAGCTTTTATTTCTTCAATAATGCTCTTTTGCACAAATTATCCACAGATTTCAATGAAATAATTTTGTATTTTATTTGATAGGTAGTGTACCTGGAGCCGTGTTTCCTTCTCCTGTGAATTCCGTACACCTGCAACATGTTCGAATAATACTGCTCAGCAGCTCAACAATACCCCAAAAATTTCCATTATGTCTGTCGTCAATTTGTTCAAAAGAACTACGGAAAGCGAGCCCCCTCTCTGATAAAAATAGGATGATATCAAGAATGCGATGAAGAATTTTCTTCCATTTATTACTTTCAATCTTGAGCTGGTCAACAATATAATTGCCAATTGAAGTTGAAGCACCGCTCATTACTGCCTTACTTGCTTCTTTCCATTCAATATAGTTTTCCTTGTGTAAGTTAGAATTTTCATGACTTGGAATGCGATCCTTTAATTTTCTCCACCCTTTCTCAATACTCCATCCTGGATGACTGGTTAGTACACTCACATTAGAAGAGACATTCCCCTTGGTAAACAAAAAACAAAGTGCACAATACAGTGATTGCTTCGCTTGACTCCAACACAGCCAGTCTCGTTTATATTTCTCTCCATTTGTCAATGTTTCTGTAAAAAGGCGAGTTGGAAATCAGTGATTATCCTTGTCCTTGGGGACATCAATTGGTACTTAAGTGTCCTGAACTTTTAGAAATGATTCGGTGTCAATTCTATTCCTCCTATCAATAAATGCAATGTCGATTTGTGATGTGGAGGCTTTTACAATTGACCCTTTTTCATTATTATCAGCTTCAGTTGGCAGTTGTGGTTCCACTGTTTACTCTATCAGTTTATCATCAGTTTCTTTGGGAGTTTTACATTCTGTATCTGTAGCTGGTCCTGGTCCAACAGTTTGGTTATCAAGATCAGCGTGATCATTCTCTGATTCACATTGATGGTGATGTCTAATTACGAAGTCAGTAATTGATTTGGGTTTTTTGACAGCTTCTTCTTGCAATTTGACACGCTTTCTCTTTGCTGCACCACTTTCATATTTTTTCATTGTCCCATAAAACTGATCTGAAGTAAAAAAAAAAAAAAAAAAAACAATATTAAGTAACACATCTTAATTTTGTTCAACCTACCAGGAGGAGTAGGCCCCCTCAAAATCGTAGGCCCATGCCAACTGCCCCACTTCTGATATGGCCTGCTCACTGGACCAATCCGGTTGCACAGGTTCACAGTTTGGCCTAATGCTGGTGGAGGTTAATTGGGGATCTTCACGGTTAATCGATTGTGGAGATTAGGGAACAAATCTACCAGTACAGTATTATCTAATAAAATTATCCAAATGTGATTTCCGACAATATTTAAATTAATTAGCCAAAAGCATACTTGTTTTATTATGCAATCGAAGACTCTCCCAGAATTTACATCGGCAAGGTTTTAAATTTTGTCTATAATCATCTGACTGCATTAAATTATGCTATTGGCTCATCTTAGCATGCCAAGTATAGAATACATGCATAATTCAGATTATTCCTGATTACTTAGCTATGTGTATTACATTAAAAAAAAAAAAAAAAAATCTGGCATGTGAGAGGGGTCTGGGTTCGTATCCCGTTGGAGACTGGAGAAAATTTTAACGGCGTCTTCGATTGTGGTGTGGTTAGCCGATTTCAGGCAGAGAACTCCACACCCGTATATTATTCCTGGTGTATTAGCCCACACAGCAGGGCAAATCGGTCGTAAACACACGTACAGACATAATAAAAGACAAACTAACTTTTAAGTACTTATACATTGATACCATAAATGATAAGCGTTATGGAAATTATATGGTTTTAACTGTGTGATTGTAATACAAAGGTGATTTATACAAGTAGTCCCAGTTACCTGAAACGGTTGGGACCGAGGATATAATCGAATTTCTGCCTAGATTATAAAAAGTAAGCAGAAAAGAAATTAATGGAAGAAAATTACAGCAATATTGTGTTTATTACTTACAAATGCTTATACATGCTTTTACAGCTCGAAAAATAATTGTTTTCCTGCTTGAAAGATATCAGTCTCTTTTGCCGTTGCAGGATTCTGTTTTTAATTCAAACACATCAATTGCTAGCACATTCAATTAAATTTGAAATTCGGCCTATCTAATAGTAACCTGAAAGGCATTAAACGCTTACTGACTTGATTTCCGTATGCTTTGTCTCTATCTTTGTGCATTGTTTTTAAAGTCCAAATAATTTATTATAAAATTAACTAATTCCTCTCATCCCCATGGAAATGAGAAAATTTAAGTAAGCAGGAAAAGTAAACATATCAGGGGAAAAAAAAAAAAAAACTATCAAGTTTTATTGGGTCAGTAAAAACCAAAGTAGGTTGGGTAGATTATCCATGCCACTTTTGTATAACACCAACTCAACATATTTTTTTTTTACTCTATGTCAACCACAGCGATGTGATGCATAAAAACTTAACTGAAAATATGTCTATAAAACCAATTGAATGTTACATAAATAAATTTACTCTCATTTATTTCATTGAGTTTTATATAAGTGGAATCGTGGTTTGTTTGTTTGTTTTATATATATATATATTAATCAATTGTGGAGATTAGAGATAATATATATTCACGTTTCTTACACTTAAGTATTAAAATGTGTCAATTTTTTTGAGTAAAATTAGAGGAAAAAATAAAAGCGAAAAATTTTAGGTAATCGATAATATTCGGATAACTGGAATTATAGTTAAAACGTGTGTTCTAGTAACAATGTTTTGTAATCAGTGTTAAAACTTGCACTCTTAGAACGAATAGTTTATTAACAACTGCGCCAAGATTGAGAATCGTTAATATATATATATATATATATATATATTTTTATATGCCGAAGGGGTAAAATGTTCAGAAATCTATAAAAACGAAGCAGAATGTGGCGAAGTACCTATTAAGGTTGGATACAAATGATGAAAAGCCTAGTTTTCGGAACAAAAAGACATGGTATGCTGAGCAAAGGAGTTTTGTTGCAGCATGATAAAGCAAGGCTACTTGTTTAGTAAAACTGCTGACACCATTTTAAAACTTTCAATTTCAATTCTTACATCCTTCCTATCGCATCATCTGGATCCTTCGGATTTTTCACTTTTTGGACACAAAAGATTTTGAAAGAGCAAGGGAAAACCTAAGGTCATGAAGTGTGGGTATCCCAGAAGTTCCTCCCATCCCTACGTAAATGAAATCTAGACTTTTCGGGGTTTTTTTTTTGTGCTAGTCGTGTGCCAGTTCTTTCCATCTTGGCGGGGTTCAAACCACCAAGCTGGGAAGACTTCTAATCTTGGATTTACATACAAAAAACAACGAAGGAAAACCTACTTCCGTTAATCCAAGTAGAAGAAACGACATACTGTGTTAACAAAACTCTGACGTTGTTTAACAATCAGCCACTGTTGTCTAAAACATATAACATCATATTTCAAAGACTTAACCCTTAATGTTCTTAATATGTTAATATTTATACATCCTGCTTATACTAGACACCGACCGTAATTATTTTGAACAGCCTTACTGTGTTCTGTTGTAAAAATGATACCCACTCATAAAGTAGATTTTACTGATACTGCTGGAAAAGGATTGGAATTTGGTATGAGGAATCTCACCGTTCCATCAAGAACTTATCTACCCTAATGAATATTTCCAAAGCTACATAAACTGAAAATGGTCCTCAGTTTAACATTGAATATAATCACCGTCTTCCTACAATGGCCCGAGTTCGAATCTTGTCAATGGCGTAAGAAATTTTTTATGGCCTGTTTTTTCGAAAAGCGTCTCAGGTAGTCCGTCTCAGATAACGGTTGCAAAGTTCTTTCCTCCCAGAAAGGTGGATTTTTCATTCCGCAGATGGACCGAAGAATACCCACAATACACCGACACCACATAGATTTAGTTGCCCTGGCGCCTAACACACACACCCACACACCCGAAAATGGGAAAAAGAACTGTGAATTTATTTTCAAAGTGTAACACCCTTTCAACAACTTCAGTCAGATTTAAATAACTCAGACACCGAAGCACCTCTTTAATGCTCCGAATGATTTCCACAAAAGACCAAAGGAAGTATGTAATCGAATGAGTTTGGGCTGATAAATGACGACACGGTACATTTATTGCAACAAAAAGAACACCAGAAAGGGGGAAGCAGATTATTTTGCCCTGATTAATTAGCCATTTAGCCATGCATAACGCTAATTATAACTCGAATGGAAGTGAAATTCGATTAGGATGAGAAGTACAGTGAAAGCTATCATTAAGAAACAAAAACAGAGTCATTATTATCATATGAAATCGGACGAAATAAATCGAGTGGGGGAAAATTATATACACATGTTACCACAGTTTAATCTCAATCAACAAGTTCGCAGTCTGCGTGCGGCAAACCAACAGACAAATCGCTGCGCCATGTAACTAGCTTCTGGTCCATTAAAGGATGCTGTTGTTTTAGATGTTAAATTTGTGTTATTGCAGCTCCTCACCTGCTTACCTAGGCAAACAGCCATTAAAACGTTTACCATAAATCCTTTAAGCTTTTCAGGTCGTCTTGTTTGGAATGGTTGTTGCAGCGAAGAAGGCCATTCGTCCATCTAGCAATGAAGGGAAATAGAAACTTCGTTCTCTTGCACCGCAGTGCCACGCAAACATTTACATACAGTCACAGTTAATATAAATAAGCCGCTTTCAAGTGGCTTCCTTATAAGCTTAAGTCCCCAAATTGTGGTGATAAATTACGGAAGCACATTGGTTATTCAAACATTGTCTCGCTGTGAGTAATGAAAATTCCTCGCTTATCTGTGCGGTGATTTACGAAATTGCTCCTTCTTTGGTTTATTCAGCGGATGCACTTTCACTTTTTCACGTGACCTTTGATCGACATTACGTTTATGCACTGTGAGCTGAAGAGGAAAGAAACCTCAGCTGATTGAATTAAATCGATTAACATCTCCTGGTCAGTATCGGGATCGATTCTCTCATCTGGCCTGATATTTCTAGACGTTTTCAATTTCACCTGAACTTCTGACCCATCATGGCTGACCAGACGGTGTACGAAAAGTGATCGATTAGTGAGAAATTGAGTTTGGTATTGATTCCAACCATTATTACAGTACAGTTGTCAAAATATCTTCAACATGGCACTGACAGCTGCGACTCATATTAAAATGGGAGGAAGAAGGAATACATTCAGTTGTGAACTACTAGGATACAGGTATTATGTGCAGCATTCTCAATTCAAGTTCGCTAAAATTATTATATGGTAGATGAAATTACAGTACGTGTCACTCGAGAGAAAGAACCAGATAATCAGAATCCACCTATTATTGCATTAGCTTTAGATTATTTCACCTCTATAGTTCTAGCCAAAGGCTCTTTTGTTAACAGGAAACGATCTGAACTTTATTTTTCTCTTAAAAATAAGATGCCATTATGCGTGATGTTTTGGTTATTATGTCCAACAAAAGCGAAAATATGACACCGAAGTTTAACAAGAATCAGCATATGCTGCATACTAAAATAGTCGACTAAATATTTTATTATAAAATTGTTATAAATTTCAGGGAAATAAAGAAATAATCCAAAACGAGTTGGATCATTTGCATGTATGGGCCGGAAAATGGATACACACTGAATGCTTCTAAATATATGGTTATGCATTTGGAGAACAAAAATCCTGGAGTTATGTATAAGTTAAAAATAATTCAATAGGAAAAAGAGGTGTTACGATTCATTTCATTCCGAAATGAAATTTTCTGTGCAGTGTAAACACAGCTAGGAAGGCATATGTTGTCTTGTCCATGATTTCTACGATATTTACTAGTAAGAAGAAGGACTTCATTATCCCTCTCTATATAAGACGATGATTAGACCGCATATGAAATATTGTATTCGTGTCTACAGAACGCATCTAAAAAAAAAACAAAAAAAACCACATTCTGGAGTAGGTTCAAAGAAGGCCAACCAGATTAGTGATGTTGTTGTTGTTAGATTTGTTGGTGCATCAGCAACGTAGGCTATAATGCACTGAGATTAGTGATGAATGCAAATCGATGCACATAAGAGGGTATGGACTGCAAGGTTTGATAAATAGACAACTGAGGGGAGATCTGATTGAGATGTATAAAGCACTGAAGTGGCTGAGTAAAAATTAATGAGGAAGGTTTTCCTCCCTTGTAGGTGAAACACGAACCAGGGGGATACAAAATATAAAATCTTGGGTACAACAGAATACTGGATCTCATGAAATTCACCTGTACGAGCCGGTTGTCGAACACTGCAATAATTTGCCCCTCCTAATGCAGTTAATCTGACTTGAGTTCAAAACCAAATTTGATCATTACTTGGTGGGAATGGGAATAGTACGAATATTCTGTTTTATTTGTTATATTTTTTTATTTCATTTTGGCTGATGTAAAAAAGTCCTCTTCATTACATCATTTGGCTTTAATAATACTAACTCCTTAAATAATATTCTTTGTCGCCTCATGTGTGTTTTTCCTTGCTCTCTTAGCAGTGTAATGAATGCTATATGCAAACCGATGTGAATTGCTGTAATGCAAGTAATATTTTTTCATACCATCTATAAAAACCCTCGAGCTCGTTTCATTCGCACGGCATTAACTACACACACTTCCACTCCAGTTGGATGCACGATCGGTCGAACCACTCAGCCGTCAAAGATGCGCTAAGTCGCTTATGAACGCGTGACTTGGGACGAGTCCCATCTCGTTACTGAAATCAAGCCGCTGATCGTACGGCAATCGCGCTGTGCCACCGTCACCAAAGAGGTGCCAACTATACGGGTGGGTCCGCTTGTCCGCTCGAGATATTCATCTCGAGAAGCGCTACCCTTGAGGATGATATTAAGAATGCGTCAATGACCGCGTGAGACGGTCCTCTACACCGGGAAACTTTATAGTGGTGGACCGATGAAATGGGAGCCACTTAACATAGAAATGGAAACTGTAAAGGTTCTGGTGACACTTAAGACTTGCTTTCTGCCGTGGTGGGCCCCTTCCTTCCCCAGGTGATAGTGCCGCTCGTGTGTGCCCCATCCTATGAAGAATCATTTCTGGTCTAGACCTGGCACGAACATAGATATGTAAGCAAGTTTGTAGGGATTTTCTTTTATGTAGAAAAGAAAAGAAAAGAAAATGCATTACAGTTATTTTCCTGACATGTTTTTAAGAGTCTTTTTCTAGAATAAATGTCGGCAGAAAACACGTTCGGGTAGTCAAGAGGAATTTCTTGGTTGTATTTTAGATGCAGCACGAACATGGCCTACCCCGGAGGGTGCGACCGAGTATAACGAAAGGGAGGGGAACCACCTGAAGAGTTTGTATTCCGCTCAATTCAAACTTTGCATTGAATATTACCGGTTTTTTATTTATTTTTTATTTATTTTTTTTTTTGCCAATAATATTTCAGCTTATATTCAGTAAGAACGGCATCTGACTCTTAAAAATGTCCAGTGCTTTCGTATTCATGCTTCATAGCAAAGCTCCTCTAAAACAGATATTGATTGGAGCAGTAAAGAGTCCTAAAATATGAATATAGAATTTAAAAAAGCAATCCATTGTGAAAAGTGAGAAATGTTGGCTGTTGTCACAGTGCCAAGTTTCAAGTTCATACCGAAGAAATATTTTTGCATTCTTAGTTGTCACCCTTAGACGGATTCATCCCTTATCGTGATTTCAAGTTCTCGTATACAGCGTGATTATTACTTCCCTCCCCTACACATTTAAGTTTATACTTACTTATCTTGAAGAATTTCGTTCAATCCTTATCGCTACGTTACTGCACCTGGACGCAAAATATTAAACACCGAAGCTCAAAATAAATCACTTCGTTGCTCCCATATCCCAAGAATGAACTAAATAGTTTGTATTGTCTGCCCAATAAGATATCGTATCTTATTGGGCAGACAATAAAATATGAGTGAGGATAAAAGAAATTATTAATTTCTTTTAGCCTCTAGATCCGCCCGTAAGTGGCACGCTAGGCGCCTCCAACATAATATATGAACTCTTGTTAGAAAATAGATATCGAGTATGACTACAATAACAGTTTTTTGTACTTCTTTACTTATTGAATTAATGATATATATATATATATATATATATATATATATATATATAAGAAAACTTCCTGCAATCCAGTCTAAACTTCTTCCCCCGTAATTTGAATTTATAGTGTCTAGTTCTGGAATCATTTTTAATATCGAAAATTCCACCCTCATTCAATTTACTACACCTCTCCGAGCCTTATACATTTCAGTCAAGAGTCCTCTTATGTGCCTAGTTTCCAAGATCTGTAGCCTATATATTCGAAGTCTTTGTTCATATGGACGCCCTTCTGTCGATCTCGCTAGGCGGGTTGCCCGTCTTTGGACCCTTTCAAGAAGCGCGATACACTTTTTTAGGTGTGGTCTCCATCCTTTAACGCAGTACTATATTCCACGTGTGGTCTTACAGTTGCTTTATACAGTAGGAGATGCATATCATTCAGTGATAACTGTGATTATCTAGTGTTATATTATTATATTTATCTTTAATGTATTTCCAATATTGTTCATCCAGCTGGCCGCAGGGATGCACAGGAGGTGAAACCCGATGCTTATAAAATTGATTTAATAATAATAAAAAGCAAATAGACATGAGTCTATCAGGCACTTTTAAATTTTACTAGAATAAGAAATAAAAGTCGGTGCTAATTTTTTTAGGTAGGTTGATTATCCATCCCTGGTATACAGTAAAGGCGTCACATAATGAAGCCACCCCCTCATACTGTGCACAACTCCTCATCTCTTCCATATACTGTACTGTAATTCTACCGTGTGTACGAAAGAATGTAAATCGAATTCAGCTAACCACAGTACTTCCTTCAAATCCTCTACATTTCAATTGCAACGTAAGACATCACTGGAACCGTTTCCGATTGTTGACCAAAACAACTGGTTTACTTATAATTTTCATGTAGAAGTTTTCCAGTTTCCCATTACGGAACTATGCTTTTCTTTGTGTGCTGTCACTTCATTGTATCGAGCCGATAACTTAAAGACGTATTTTGTGTCGCGACACATGGCATAAAAAGAAAAGTATTGCCGTGGATGAGATATTACTAAGATTTTTAGCTGAATAGTTCAACTTTGATCCCTGTAATTATATTCTTAACACCTTTTCTAAAAATATATGCAATTTCACCGCTGTTTTTAAATAATGGTATATTTCTTTTAAAAACCCTATATCCTTCTCCAGAGATTGGCTAACTATAGCCTCAAATGAAAAGGACTTTAGAAATTCCTCCACTCATCGACGCAAATCGAACCCACATTTCTTCGAATGATGGCCGTTGAGGATGAGTATTGATGGTAGTATTTAGGACATCAGTGTGAAGTACAGAAATTTTGGCGAAATGAAATAATTTTTCCCAGATCAAACAAAAATTGTTTGATGTTTTTTACTGGTCTTGTATGAAATAGGATTTTTTGCGGAATCCTTTCCAAAAAATTACAAGAGTTAGCGATTCTATAAAAATGGCAAGTGTCACCCCAAAAGTTTTAATGGTGCTTTTTTTTTAAATCAATAATGATACAACTATTGCGCAATAAATAGGTGCGAGTAGTTGAGTAGTCACTGAAAGTTGAGAGTTATGCATTCGACTCCACGCTTACCACAGAGTACGACAATGTTGTAGCAATCGAAAATGGCAATTATGTTGCAGCCGCAATACAAGCAGAGAGCTGTGAACGAATTTTTAACCGCGAAAAAGAGAAACGCCTGTTGAAATGCACGAGCCTATAAAGAGGATGCTCTTAGTTTGCAGACAGTGAGAAAGTAGTGACACATATCTCGGGATGACAATTCGAGACGTGGACGACCAGTAGCGACACAGGATCGACGAACTGATACAATATACAGTACTGGATAATTTGCGGATCACGCAAGTCCTGTACGCAGACGACAACCAAATATGGATATGCACAACGTGTTACTCCGACTTGACAACGCCAGTACCGCACACAATCGCCAAACATCAGAAGCCATCGCAAAATTGGGGTGTCCGTTTGTCATTCTGCATATGACACATCTCCTTGTAACTTTTATTTGTTCGGAATCCTCAAGAATGCTGTACCGGGGAAACATTTCGAATCTCATGATGACATGAAGACGTTGACAGCATGAGCAAGATGAATTTTCTTTCGCGACGGTATAATGATACTTCAAACGCTTTTGCGCAAGTATGGGAACCGTAATGGAATCTATGTGGACACAGGACTGCAAATTGTAACTTGTACATTGAGGTTTATATTCCAATATGATGGTAATATACTTTTTTTTCTGATTTCATAATTTACTTTTTTTTTTTTTAATCACGTACGGATTTTTCACAAATTTAAAAAAAAAAAAGAAAACATTAATTGGGAGGCGGAGTTATGTAATTATTCATCATCTGAAAAAGAATTAATAAAGCCAGTGATATATTAGCGTGGCATTATTAATTATTTCTTAAAGGAAACGCGATTTTCCGTAATTGTTAAGTTTTATTTATTTTATACTAAACAGCTTCTGCTTTTATTTTATAATAAAATGGACAAAACTCAAAGCGAAGAAAAAAGAATATTAGTTTTTAAACTTTGGATAAAGTTCGTTTGTCTTCTTTTATGTTTACACTACGCAAATATAAAAACACTTTCCACTTTCCCTGCTTGCTATCTTCTTTCCAACTCCTTTATATCGTTTGTGGAATTCGTTGACCCTACTCCTCCTTGGCGAAACCAAGGTTTTCCTGATTAAAGAAATATCAAGTTCATCTTGCATCTAAATTTTTGAAACTTATCATATTTTCAATGGATAGTTTCATAATAGATAAGGCTGTTGTTGTTGTTTGGCTTTTAGGAGCATTGGCAACTAAGGCCATATTGCTCCGGGGATATGCGGTGGTCATTCCCTGACCTTTCCGCATCCTCCGTATTTGGTGGTCACGGCCTGAACCCCAGTCTAATCAAGAAGTGCTGCTCCTGCCCACCTGGCTACGGAGGCGCCCAATACATAAGCCGTGAAAAATATTTTTGAAGCCAATCGTACTTTCTTTTTCAATCACTGTGGTCATCGTTCCTTCAAATTGCTCGTCTGAAATTGACTTCCTTATCTATGGCTTAACAGCAACGTCTTCTTAAGTTTCACATCATATAAACTTGTAAATTTATTGCAGAGATACAGAAGTTATTGTTTAACCTATTTTGATATGGAAGTAATAAGACTTGCATTGGATCCACAAGACTTTCGTGCTAAACACTTTTGAACTCGATGCAAGGCTGGCTCTGCGTGACCACCGCTTGCTTTTCCAGTGCCGATTTTGTATACTTCTGTCTCATTCACATATGAGGCTCGGAATTTTAGTGTAACCTGGTTGTTGGCCCAGCTACATACTACATAGAATTCAAATCTCAACAAAGTAGCCAATCATGTTCTTTAATGGATACAGCCCAACTTTTCTCTTAGTTTTGCTCATCTTACGAGATAGCGGTTGCATTCGATCTTAAATAACTGTCGTTGCTTAAAGAGTTTTTAAGGTACATTTTGAATTAAGGATCGTTAAGAAAAAAGCCTTCTTTCTTATTTCCTGCAATGAAACAGAGGGAAAATGGTGGAGAACTCCGTTAGGAGCCTCGTTGGATTAGGCAATTCCAAGGGATTTAACAAAAAATATAAGATATAACCCCCGAAGGAGCTTTCTTTTTGTTTTTTGTTTTTATTTATTTTTATTTTTTTGGACTACTTGGGGGTAAGAACGATCAGGAATTCCCGTGAGGGAATTTAATTAGACCACGTTAATTGCAATACGAAAAGAAACCTGATGTGCTGTCACTAGGGTGTAGCAATTAGGACTAGCAGTAGTGGACTGTTCTGTCGGTGAAAGCATCGATGAGTCGATAGGGAAATAAAAGTGCCTGTTAACTGAAAGTGGCTTACTAAAAAAGGCAATCACCTAATAACGTCAGTATCTCCGTAACTGTAAATGCCATTGTATAATTGTCAGTATGCAACGGAACTGAATGTGCAGAGAAAACTTGAGCTGATTTCCAATAACTACTATATACAGAAGTACCGACAAATATTTATACATTGCTGTTAACCATATTATTGATAGAAAATTGTTTTTCAGCCTTGTATTTTTTTAATCATGTCGAACCCAGTAAATGAAATTTGTGAGGATGTATATGATGAAACTTTATTATACCTCTACTTCAAAGCCCTGAGGCACCCTGACTGCTATGTTAATTCTTAATGTGATCAGACCCAAGAGATTTTTTTTTCCCCCACTATGTACATTGGGCAGAACTGTGCATACCTCGTGAGCAGTTGAGGCTGACACACAAAACAGAATAATAAAACATTTAAATATATAATACAAAAGGCTATTTACGTATTTACATACAAAAAAATTTACATACAAGTGCTTTTAGGCGGGCCGCGGATTTCTTCTCTATCGAGAAGAAATCCGCGGCCCGCCTAAAAACACTTCGTTTGATGAAATGCAACACACAACAACCAAAAGAAATGAAGAAACAGTTAGAACTCTAAACGGTAGATAATCCAGCTCACCAGCCACATATCAAGTTCCGAGACTGCAAAGGTGGCTTTGGAGTTTCAGGACTTGATATATATGGCTGGTAAGTCAAACTGTTTCGCAAATAATAATTTGTGGCCCTTGGCCTTCGGGGCGGTGAAGGGCTTTTCTGTATTATCTTGGCAACAGTAAAAATATTATTTATATATTTGAAAGTGTCGGTGACAAGCACGGTTTCAACCTTATGCCACCAAATTTCCAACTCTAAAAACACAAATTTCAAGATACATTGCAATCCACTCGTACAAAAAAAAAAAAAAAAAAAAGGTTGGCGACTACTTTGCTGCTTTTCATTAAAAAAAAAACAAAGAGCTAAATATTAAACGTTTAGGAAGTACTGTTTGCGACAACTTCAATGCTTAAACGACGCCTAAAAAAAGTTCCATTCAGTCTTGCACCTACAAAAATCCACCCTACTGATCAAATTCACGTGTTAAGTTATCGATTTACCGTAGACTGTTCCGTTATTTATCCCGGGGACTGCATGGAAGAGGTGGGGGGGAGGAACGATATCGCAAGACGCCATCCGATAAATATAAAGCAGGATGTTTCTTGTACAAATTTTGCGTGTTCAAGATCATTATCCAAAAATTGTGGCGTGTGTGATTACTTATCGTACCTCAACGAAAGTAGTACCGCTTCGTGGTCACGTAAATGTTCGTGCTGTGCGCAGATTACAACCAATATGGCATACGGTATGCTAGGGATCGTGTATGTTTGTTCACGTGCAGTTCTCTTCTTAAATGAAGATGTTTGGACTGACATTTGAACGCTGACAGTTTTATCAACAGGATCTTTAATAACTTTGTGATATGGGATTAGTCGCTTGTTTTTTTTTCTTCCTCATTCGCGCTCATGGATTAAATGATAAACTTCACACAGTTGACAGACGGTTGGATTTCGTGACATTTTAAGGTGACTGCTAATGATGTTTTGTGGCCTCTGTTTCCTTTTGGCGTACTCAATTGTACTTAAATTATCCTGACGGACACACAACCACCATGCGTCATTTTCTCACTGCCTGCTGCTTTCGGATTTAGAAAGAAACGCCCACTGATACTTCTTGTTGCTTACGTGTCACTAATTTACATAAGCTTTCCGCTAATGGCGTTAAACTGGCGATTTTTGTTTATTACGAAATCCCCTGTTATTCATCCATCCTTTTCCTTCTCCTCTAATTTTTGATTATCTGATCGAGACTTTTAAATGATACGGAGTGAAAAATAGTAATATGATTCAAAATATCTTCAGTTTTATGAGTGATTTTTCCCCTGGGTTTATTTTCTCCATATTTCAGCACAATAAATATTAGTTAAGCTTTACGGAGATAGCAATTTGTAAGCTGCCTTGTACAATCCAAAAGGGATCTCGACAAGGATAGTCCTATTAAGGGGAGAAAAAAAAAGTATGAACACAGAGTGGAATAATGAATTACGACTAGAACTCCATGTTGTTGTAAATTGATTTGATTTTCTCAATTACTGTTTGTTTTAATTACCATAGAACAGAACGGAAACACAAAGTTTAATTTCCCATGTTTTCTGAAAGGATGGCATTGCACATCGTTTCTGCCTTTGAAATATGCCACTTGCCACAAATGATAGAGAATAAAGACTCCAACGCCGGAGGCATTCGCCGAATGCTAATATATGTGCAATTTGCAAACTGATAATTGCACGAAGTGTGGAAAGGCTTAGCAATTTCTGAGTTTGAAATACGAGTGATTGTTGGTGTCAACAGAGTAATCCCCCTAAACAGCAGGCTAGTGGACTTTTTCCTCAAGCTGTTGTGAAGGTATAGACGGATTGGCAAATTTAGAGCAACACAATCAGCCATCACAAGGGACGTGACGGGAAAGGAAAGTTGGATGTACAGGATTACAGCGGCCTCCGTAGCCGAGTGGTCAGAGCGGGAGTGCAGTAGCACACGCTCTTTGAGTAAACAGGGGGTTCAAGCCCCTGACTGCTGAATACGGTCGATCTGCCAACCCGCACTGGACCAGCGTGGCAGATTATGGTCCATTTCCCTCAGCATGAATTGTTGAGGAGGCTTTCATCCTGCAGTGGGTTGATAATGGCTGCACTTTACCTTTTACAGGATTACAAAATGGCGGAACGTTTAATATGTACCAATAGACCAGCAATAGTAGAGACACTCAGATGAGGAATATAACATCGGACAGTTCAGACCCATGTTCTGCAGGACAGTACGATGTGTTCTCAATCAGTAAAGGGGGAGGGGTAGAGACGTTCAAGTAACCCCTCCTTAATTAATCCCACATCGCTGTCAATTGCTACTTGCACGATCCCAAAAAATCATGATTATATATTTCTTCTTACTTTCCTAGGGAAGTAAGAAGAAAATAATTTCTTCTTATTTTCCTAGGGAAAACAGCTTGTGGAAAGAATCAAAGTAGCAGACCAGCCGTGTGTGTTCACGTGGGGTCAGTTGAAAACACTGGTAGCAGTGTTGGCTAGGGAATTTTGCTGCAAGTCTGGATCTTCTAATACACTGCTCCGCAAAATTAACAGAACAAAATGTTTTTTATGAACATTGTATTATGAACAGTGTCGCTGAAGGCGAATATTTGATATAATAGGCATCCTGGCATGCAAATTCCGAGTATCCAATAGAAATCGATGTATCACTTTACAGAGCCGCACATTATGCAAATTATCATGCCTATAAAAACACGGGTTGCGACCAGACCACATCAGTTCATTCCCTTTTTTTTTGGCTTGCTCAGTGAGATGGCAAGCCGTTGGACGACTTGAATCCGGTCAAGCGGAGGTGGCACGTTGGCTTAATGTTATACAGTGTCGTCTCGGCACTACGGAAGCAGTTTCAGGAGACAAGGAACGATTGCAAGAAGAGTTGGCCAAGGTCGCCCGAGGGCTACGTCAATCAGAACAAGACCGCCTTCCTGCTCTAGCAGCAAGACGGAACCCTACGATGCCCTGTCATCAATTGTCTCTTGAGGTTGCTGTAGCCACAGGTGAAAACATTTCCAACCGGACTGTGTAAAGAAGGCTCAATTCAAGTGGACTCTACATAAGGAAGCCAGTGGTCTGTATAACATTAACAGGACTCTGTAGAAATGGCCGCATATCTGGCTATTTCTACAGAGTTCTGTATCTTTACAGTGAAACGAGGCGGATTTCAACTAACGTTCCAGGTGCAGCCCTACACAAATACATACATCCCATTAACCCCAAACCACTGTAGAGCTCGTCGAAACTAGTGCTGAAAGTGCGACTTGATCACTGACAAATGGGTACAGCTCTGTTCTCTGACGAATCCTGTTTTATTCTACAATCAGATTCTAGATGATATTTCATTGGAGGCAACGAGGAATGTGGTACCATCCTTCCAACATCAGAGAAAGAGACACTTGGCGGTGTTCTTATGTATGCGGAATGATCAACGGCCGTACCCCTCTTCATGTTTTTGATAGGGGTACCGTAAATGCGCAGAGGTACCGAGAACACATCCTCGAACCCTATGTGTGACTTTTTAGGGGTGCCGTTGGCCCAGATTTTCTTTTCATGTACGACAGTTCCACTGCACATAGAGCTCAAGTGGTGGAGGAATATCTTGACACTGAAGATATCCAACGACTGCCGTGGCCAGCACGATAACCTAACGTGCTAAGGTCTGCACTGGTGGAAGAATGGGATTCGTTGCCACAGAATCTTATAGGCACCTATATATTGAGCACGGTTCACTGCTATCAGACCTGTTTAGCCGTTGGAAGGGTTCATACGCCGTACTGATGTCATGTAACCACATTTTCGAGCATCTTGTATCGATTTCTGTAATATGACATTTTTGGTAATTCTTATACAGCGCCCTATAAATGTCCCTTATACCTGTCGGAAATTTCTCGCTGTCTCCTCATTTCATCGTTATTCTCGTATCCTCATTTCATCGTATCAAATTTGTTATGGTGGTGGTGGTACACCACCACCATAACAGATTTGGCCCACTTCTTCATAGGCTGCACCAGTTACACCACGTTTCTTATGCGTTCTGTTAATTTTGTTAACGACGTTTGGCAGTTGGAGGCAATGTGTACGTTGTTGTGGATCAAGTACACCCGCTAATATTCCTATTGGTCCCTCAAAGGCGATGGCATCTTTGAATAATGCGTCTTCCCACCGGCCAGACTCGCACAAATGTGGTTTGTAGGACTTGCAGAAGTCTATGTCCTCCACTCTTAATTTATCAAATCCCCAGATCTCAATTCCATTGAGTATCTGTGAGACTTTCCTGTTAAACCCCTAGTCTCAGTTGAATTTAATTCTTCTAAAATTCAGTCCCGTCTTATATCTCTCAAAAAAAAGAATTCTTCTGTTCCTATGCTTATCTTTGGTGACACTCCGATTTCTAGGCAAGATGATATATCTCTTTTGGAGATTTCCCTGACCTCTAATCTCTCTTGGCACAAGCACATTACAAATATTGCTTCCTCTGCATCTAAAAAACTTTGTTTTCTCTTTCGCTCTCGGCGTTACTTCTCTTCCAAACAGCTGTTCACTCTGTACAAATCGTAAATCCGTCCTACCCTGGAATATTGTTCCCACATCTTGGGCGGTGCCCCCCAAAACCTCTCTCAGGCTTCTAGATTCCATTCAGAAGAGGGCAGTTAGGTTAATTAATGACTCATCTCTAACAGAGTCTCTCAACTCTGTCTCATAAACGTACTGTTTCTGCTGCATGCCTTTTCTACAGATACTTCCATGGGCACTGTTCTTTTGAATTGGCTTCTATAATTCCCGTTCTCTCTTTCAAAACAGTTCGAACACGTCCAGCCACCAGCCAACATCCATTTACTGTCCAACTTCAAACTGACAGAACCAACTTTTCATCTTCCTCGTTTATTCATTTAACTGTCGTTTTCTGGAACAACCTTCCTTCCTTTATACGTATTTCCTGAAAATTACAATCTACAGAAGTTCAAGTCCAATGTCAACAAATATCTTCTTTCGTTTTCTCAACCTGTGCACGGTGCTAAGTACTATAGGTTCTAATACCTCTCGTGTTTGGGGTTTTCATTAAAAAAAAAAAAAAAGTCTAGCTTTAAAGCTGTGGTGAGTATAATTCTTTCTGTACATGTATCAGTAGCAATAAAGATTAAATAATATCAAACGGGCTGCACCGTACATCCACACTACAATAGCCGGTAAAATTGATCAACCACTGGCTGCTGTAGCCTAATTAGTGCTTTGCAGGCTGCATGGCGGTTGTGCGCTTCGCAGTACTTGGACATGAAAATGACAATAATCTGTTTGTAGTCTGGGATGGCTATATGTGGTCAGAGGAGTTTACAAGATAGAGAACAAAAGACTATTACCGAATTTAGCGGTCACTTAGGCTCGAACCACGGTCAATTAAAAAGCGTGTACTATTGTACTTCCCCCTAAGCCGGGAGTATCCCAGCATGTCATTAGGTGGATGGCCATAACTCAGAGCTTACTGATTGATGTGACACCTAGAAATATGCACACTCCTTGAAGGGTACTCGATGTATGCGAGAATTTAAATTTTGGGTGAGATGTGGGTAATCTTCTGAACTTTGTTTACATTTAACTTTTACTTTATTCTTTGAAACCGCTGCTGAATGGTCATCACTGGATGAAGATCCGTTGAAAATAAATTAAAACGAATGATATACGAAGTGTCAGCGAAGTGTACCTTACAGTCCACGCTTTGTGGAGGAATTAACTCGCCGTCTGTGCATCCACAAGTCTGTCGCTGTATTACATAGTATTGTCTGGCCGTGCGATGTTATAGGATTTCGAAGTCTCCAATAATGATAAAAGCATTTCCATGTATGATTGGGAGAGGCAGGGTTTGAGCGCTATTGACGCCACACACATGCATCAGTAGTCAGAAACCTGCATAGCTCAATTGTGAAGCGATCACGGTTCTAATTTTCATTTCTAAGCTAATTCAGTTATACAGCAATGGAATATGAAGCTTCTAATACTTGTACTGAATGGTTATTGCCCCGATGGCAATAACCATTCGAAAACTTTGACACCGGCCATACAGTTTTCTTTTAGGATTATTTGAAGCAAACGCAGAAACATCTTCGATAACTTTAACATTGCATGTTTATTGTTGGTAAAGTAAATTCAGACTGGATCCTCTTATAATCGAAGATCTAATTAAATAGTACTTGCTTACTCTGGTTGTAATGCAGTACTATCAGACTATTTTGTTTATTAATTTTTTATTTTATTATTTATTGCAAAGGAGCGCATGATTACACCACGTTACAATTATTTAATTATAATCAATTTAAACAAATGTACAGTCACATTTTAATATAAGTACAATTCTAATTGAATTAAGAATAAAAGCATGAAAATTACGAACTGGAATTTAATAAATTATAATTCACTCGGGAAAATTACCCTTCACGGCCAGAGTTGGCGGGGGCGGAAGGAAGTCTACTGATAATCAAAACTGCTCCCACATCGAGATGATTTGTTTCTTTGCGTCCGTTTTGGTAGATAAAGGTCATGGTCGGTAAAATAAAGTAAAACAGAAAAACTTAGCAAGTGGGATGATCCAGATGACCTACATCAAAATATAATAAGCATTTAAACGGTTTAAAGTGTAGTCGTGAACCAGTTTAGTTCGGAATTCAGTTGGGCTATTTGAAGCTTCCTGCTAGACAGGAATAGACCTGAAAGATGGAACCTCCGGATGGTAAGGATGAGAGGGGGGGGGGGAGTTGGCCTTGGCCATAGGACTGAGTTATCCATAAGCAGCATTTCCAGAAACTTGGTTCAGAAGGCATTCCAGTTACAGTCCTCATGGTTGCCAAGATTTTGATTTCAGCAATTTTAAAATGCAGGCTGGTTATCTCCTCTTTTATCATAACACAAGTATGTTGTTGTAGCGGGAGGCGGTACAGGCTACTTACCCGATACATCCAGAATTATCGTCTGAGGATAGATGAGGCAGATCGGTGCCCAAATTCCGGCACTACAAAGGATTGAAGTTGTATTTTCTAGTAGTATAGATATATTTTTAATAATGGCTAGGTAATGGATGTGAAGAAATGCTCCTGAGTGTGTCCAGATGGTATATTATATAAACTTGACATTAAAAACCACATCCAGGTAGCAGTTGGAATAGGCGTATTGATAGGATGAGAATTTAACGAAATAAAACATTTTGTGCAGAATTGGTATGATAGATTACAAGTCTCAATTGCAACAGATAATCACTTAACTGGATGTATCTCGGCGGTCTGTTAGCCAAAAGACTCCCCAGAAAGCCGAAATGTTGCTTGTAAGTCAAAGTATTTCACAACTACATCCATATTACTCGAACCCGGACCTTTTCCACCCGATGTGAATAGAACGGTGATTATAATCACTGCGCTGTAGACTAAAAGATGCTCTTGTTTATAATCCGGCAACCACTAGATCAAAGGAGTTTTGAGTTAATTATTTTAACAATAAATACAATCATTAACCGTATTTGGCAGTCATGCGGGCTTGAACCACGGTCCACTCAAACATGTGTGCATTCTTGCATTGACCACTCGGCTACGTGGGATAGCAAAAGCATTAACAGTTTGTAAGCAGCAACAGCCAAGAAAAATACGATGTATTTATGCATTCTGTTTTTCTACATTATTGTATGTTATAACCTTGGGTTTTCGCTATTGTGTCACTTTTGTGGGAAATATTACATAGCAAAGATGAGCTACTCGCATGTGCAAAGTGTGCATACTAGAATCTCAGAATTCTAGTATGCACACATAAAATAGACAGTATCAGTATGTCGTTTCATTAGCCATATTACAAATTTTGTAAGGCAAGAACCAATCTTGTCGACCATCACTGTTTAACATTGGCTTAGTCACGTTTGTTACAATCTCCGCGAAAATCACTCGAAAATCTGTTCAGCACAAACCTGATTGTTGTAGAATGAACTCCGTTACACAACTTACCAAAGTTTACCCTTATCGCATGCAAGTTACTTACAAACTTTCGGCTCATGGCAAAGAGATCACGATATTCTCGGTGGTTCGGTAGCGCATTCAAAATAGTGTTAACAGCTTGAACGCAGTTTATTTCACAGACGAGACTTGGCGCCATCTAAATGGATGTGTTATTAGCAGTCACTGCAAAAATTGCGCACGTTTTCACGAAACATGTGGTTGGCCGTCATTTCACCAAGACTGTAACCAAGGGTTCATTTCATAATTGAATGAGAATTAAAAATGCAGTTGTTGGAAGACTTGTCGGTGAACTCCTAATTCCTGGCCACGCAGATGGCCTTGTTGCTTTCTCACACCCGATGAAAAAACCCCAACAGAAAAAAAAAAAAAAAAATGGTACGCTGCGTTGTTATAAACAAGGATACTTAACCTTTATGTACAGCCACCTTTCTTTCAATTCTGCGCTGCCGGTTCTCCTCACCACATTCTGCACATTCATGTGTGAATGTGGTGAGGAACGTGCGTGTCGGTAGCATCCGTTTCGGAACTGTTTAAACTTGGTTCTTGAAAGCTTGATGATTTTTAATGAGACAGAGGTTTTACGATTTATGTTTTTTTTTTTAATGAAAAAAAAAAAAAAAAACACAGCTGGAATAAATATTTCTGAGATATACTGACTATTTTAATACGCATTAAGAAATATCCCAGTTTCAGAACTGCCTAGTGCAGTGACTTTTCAGTGTTCTGCCGAACCTTTGGAGGTGGGGGTTGAATATGTTCCGTTATTTTATTTTTTAAAATTAACTTGTACACATGTATAACCTTTCTTATGTATTATTGTTAATTATTACTGTTTGTAAAGATAATAGGGTTTCGTATAAGCTTAGCTGTACAAAAAAATATTCCGCCGCCAGACAAAGGGGCTGATGAGTCATATTACTCGTGATTATTGCTAGAAACTAGGAAATATTAACAACCAGAACATTGATATTTAGTCACCAAAACGAGATTAAATATGTATTTTTATCCAAAAGTTTATCCAATGCATACAAATATTATACACTAGGTCTCATTCGTTCTGATATTTGGAGGCCACTATTAATTACGAATATATTCGAACTTCGGCAATGGCCGTCCTAACATTTCGGGGAAGGGGAAGAAATGAAAAATACAACAACGCAGACTAACTAAAGATTGTCAAAATATTAAAAATTTCTTTCGAAATGGCGAAGAGTGCAGGCTATGTCATTCTTTCAAGATGGCAGATTGAAATAAAAATACTCTCGTCAAAATATCTCAATCTTCCTCTTCCCGTGCATGATTACAAGTTTGGGTTGGATCGGACTGTAAACACAAAAGTTATTTTATTTGACGAATGCTCATCTCATCCCACCTTTAAAAGCATTATCAACGATGCAATGGGTAGTTTCATCTACATCCGTAATAAAGTGAAATGTTGACAAGTATGTCAACATTTCACTTTATTACCGTGGAATAGCACATAGCCAGTACCTTCACTGAACTAATAACGAATAAAAGTTTATGGTCCTGTGATTATTACTTACTCTTAGTAAACATATAATATTCAATGGAACAGTAGTAGTATATAATTTTGCTTTGATGCTACTGATTACTTCACCGCTTATTATACAGAACACTATAGCGATATAGTGTTCTGTATCGAGAACGGTTGTTAAGCAAACTGCTGTAAAAGCATGAGCTTGCCCATCAATAGCTCATTTGTTTAATGGTTTCTTTAAATTTTCTAGTTTGATAATAGTATTTTTAAATAAATTGATCCTGCACTGAAAATTCATGACGTTTTTCTGCTAATTTTCATAGTTATTTACGAATAGATAGTTACTTTTATAAATTGACACCAGGGGAGCTTCAATAGTGACAATTAATCTGACGTCTTATTTTTATTTTTCTCCAATATAATGATACTTCAAAATACAGGAAGTGCTCTCATTTCAAGTATTTTCATCAAGATAATGCAACATGCCGTTCAAACATAATAATAATAATAATGATTTTTATCTATTTTTTATGTATTACTATACACGCTATTTCTGTTTCTTCTCTCATTAAGTTCTATTGTTTATCTTGTATAATGAAACCTGAAAGAGTTAAAACAGAAATTTTAACTCTTCCACAATATGAATCTTGGAAAGCTTACACAAACACTAAAAATTACATAGGATTCACATTATTCTTTGACATCTATCTAAATCATTAGACGTGCATATTGAGAATTTCGTACAGAATAATTTCATCCAGTTATTGCTTTTCTCTTCAGCAGAACGACTTAAAGTTTTGTCTACTTCATTTTGACATTATTACTTGATGACGAATTTCTTCACTCATCACCATCATCCTGAGTGAGAAATCCCAGCATCCCAGAAATAATCGACGGAGATCTTACGCGCAAATGACACTGTCGGAAAGCCTACTCGATTCTTCCCTCTGTGTCTTCCAATAAATGTTTCTTTTTCTTCCTTCTTTACACCCCCCCCCCCGTCTCTTCGCCCATTTCTTCCCCTTCTTCCTCTATGTTTTCCTATACCATTCCCAAAGCAATTTTCAGCCAACTGTTCAACAGAAGTTTCGCATTAGTATAAATGAAACCAGCCAGCCAAGCTGAGTAGACACTTGCATGAAGTTTTGAATGGCTTTTATTGATTTTCTCGGCATGTGCTGGTTATCGTGTGAACGTGGCACCGTGACGATGCCATGCGTGCACCCACTTGAATGACAGGCAGATAAAGTTACAGAATGGGTGAATTTCCTCAATGTCACCACACTGGTAGGGAGGAACTCAGCAGGTTGCATCATGGCTAAAATAATAATAAATTTCTAGAGCTTTGATTTGTCATGGTTATCTATACCATCCCGTCCCCTAAACAATTCGTAGCTGATTAATTCGATGTCATTTTTTAATCAGACTCTTGTTTCTGCCTCACTGAAGCTGCACAGATTTTATCCGACACTTTATCGGCGTATATGCATCTTCCGGATATGACTCCAACACCTTATTATCGGATTTCTTTTGTTTGTTTTATTTTATTTTTTATTTCTTTCCTGAAAGTACAAAAACTCCCGGGTAACTGGCTACACGTCGTTTAGAACCATAAATCATATGAGCTGTGTGGATAAGAATAATGATATATACTGAAAATTATGGACCCACGCATACTAGCGCTCTGATAATGAGAAATGGCTGTTGGGAAGAGGGGGACAGATAAGCAGATCTTAGGTAGACAAAAGGCACAAATTATAAGGCTGAGTAAGTTTTATGATCTACAGTAGCAATAGACTTGAGACTACGCCACGGTATACATTAACGCTCGAAAATATTGATTTAATTTTTATTAAATCCACAATTTAAACTGAAATGGAAGGAAGAAATGCATTTTGAGAGGGGGATAGGGAAAGAAGCGAAAAGAAATGAAATGAAATGATCAGTCCCAAAGTGGTATGAAATTAAATTTGAATGTATCGGCTTACTTCGAGTGTTCATGGATGGAAAAGCATCAGGATATGAACACGAATCTGTTCTCCCTCGTGGATGAGATAAGAAGAAATACGAGGGGGGGATTCAAAAAAAGATTTTTATTCATCCAGAAGTAGTTGTGATATAATGATGAATTGTTTTTGTTTGATACCTTGAAATCTCTAAGCAACCACACAAATTTTGGTTTCAATCTGACAATTGTTTTTTTTTTTTTTTTGTAGTGCTGAATGAAGTGAAGTGTCACATTGGATAAAGTGAAATACATATTAGTGATTCCGTTCCACTCTCTACAAGGGAAAACACCCAAAACAATCCATGAAAAAATAGTTGCAGTTTATGGAGAAAACTGCCCAGGTACAGTATTGTTGCACATTGGCATAAACAATTGGAAACCAAATGTGGAAGAACCTCAGTGCATAATGAAGAAATTTCAGGATGCCCAGCAACTGTTGTAACAGAAGAGAGTGTTGCAAAGATTGTCATTAATCCTGAAAGAGCGCCGTGGTAGCGTCTAAAAACTAGCTGCAGAGCTCCAAATTAGTGTAGGGTCTGTAGAGAACATCATCCATCAACAGTTGCATATGAGTAAAGTGTCTGCTAGGTGGATTCCCAGACTTCTGACCCCTAACCGGAAGAATAAAAGGGCGCAACATACACATGAAATATTGTCAATATGCTAGAAATTGCAAGAGGAGTTTCTTTCACGGCTAGTCACCATAGATGAAACGTAGGTCTGCCACTATAATCCCGAAACATGCTGCAATTGAAGTGTACTAAACAAATGTCAAAACAATGGGAGCATGCAGATTCACCATCTCCCAAAACGGCAAAGGCATCCAAGTGCTGACAAAGTGGCGCTCTCAGTTTTTTGGGATCAGCATGGTGCAGTACTAACAGATTACCTTAAAAAGGGCTGTACTGTGACAGTGAAGTACAGTGCTCGACAAAATTAAAAAATCAAAATGTTTTTCTTGAATATTTTATTGTGAACAGTGTCGCCGAAGGTGAATATTTGATATATGTAATAGGCATCTTGGCATGCAAATTCCGAGTATCTAATAGAAATCGATCTACTACCTTACAGAGCCGCACATTATGCAAATTATTCATGCCTATAAAAAAACGGGAATGAAGTGATGGGTTACCACCACATCACTTCATTCCCGTTTTTTGGCTTACTCAGTGGGATGGCCACATCTCCAGTACTGATGATAGCAAGTCATCGTTGTTTAGACGATTCTTTGGGATGACGGCCGTTTGACGGCTTGAAGACGAGCTGTTACAGGCGTAGGTGGCTCGTTGGCTTAATGCGTCACGCAGTGTCGTCTCGGCACTATGGAAGCAGTTTTTTATGCCTGTCCTGCCTCCTCGGGGCTAAGTGCGGGCGACGGGGGTACCACTAGGGAGGCCCAATGGCTAAATGATCAGAAGAACAACATAACACTAACACACACACATTACACATTTTGAAAACCTCTGGCCTTCATAGAGTTCTGTGGTACACAGAGAACACAACACGGAGATGGGGAAAACCCCTGGGGCCGTTTGACAGCTAACACTTTACACTTTATGGAAGCAGTTTCAGGAGGCAGGAACATTACAAGAAGAGCTGGCCATATTTTCAAGCATCTTGTATCAACTTCTGTAATGTGACCTTTTTGGTAATTCTTATACAACCCATATAAATGTCCCTTATACCCGTCCCAAATTTCTCGCTTTCTCCTAATTTCATCGTTATTCTATGGTACACGACCATACCAAATGTTGTCCCGCTTCATCGCAAGCTGTACGAGTTACACCACGTTTTCTACGTGTTCTGTTAATTTTGTCGAGCAGTGTATTATTCCATCTACGTGCTGCTATAAGTGCCTGTTCCACGATTGCGACCCTGCGCATTCTTCGCAAACTGCAGTGAGGTGTGCCCACGAAAGTGGGTTTGAAATATTGCCGCATCTTGCTTATTTCCCCGACCTTGCACCCTCGGATTTCTTTATCTTTCCTGCTCTGAACTCCTTTCTTCGTGGAAAACGCTTTGCTGCTGATGATGATGAGGTGATTTCTGCTGCCGAATTGTGGTTTGAAGGGTAGTCAAAGGACTTCTAAAACTGGCCTGCAGAAGTGTATTAAGAGGTGGCAAATATGTGTCATTTTGTCTGGTGACTATGTTGAAAAAGTGTAATACATGATGCTTGTTCAATCTTCTACTACAACTGCCCTTTTGAGCCCCGTCGTAGATCTTTGCCAGTAGAGAGAAAGATGTCATTATTCCTCTATAAAAGATGACGGTTAGACTTATTTGGAATATTGTATTCATGTCTGGAGACCGCACCTAAAAAAAAAAGATAGAAGTTCTAGAGAGGGGTCTACATATGTACATTGATTGATGAATACAAATCGATGCTCATATGAAGAACGACCTAGAAGGTGTGGATTGCAACGTTTGACAACTGGACATCTAAGAGGGACACCTGATTGAGGTGTATAAAGCGCCGAAGGGGTTGATTAAAATGAATAAAGAATGAATGAACGAGGAAGGTTTGTTCTCCATCGTAGGTGAGACAAGAACCAGTGAGTATAAATATGAAATGTCAGGGAATAACAGAGGCTTCGATCTTATGGAGTCTATCTGTGAGCAGCGGATTGTCGAGCATTGGAATAAGTTATCCACCAACGTAGCAGTGTCAGTGAGTCTGCCTGAAATCAAAGCCGAACTAGATGGTCGCCTTGCGAGAATGGGATTAGTATGAATATTCTGTTTGTTTTATTATTTTATTTTTTTGGCGGATGCAGAAAACGTCCTCTTCCTTGTACCATTTGGCCTTACAAATAACTAATTTTCATACAATTTAAAATTACTTGACTACTTTAGTAATCACTTATTACTTGACTATAAAGTAGTCAAGTATAAATTATTTGACGACTTCAGATGGTATCCGCTGAGAAATAAGTAACAATAGTCTTCTCCTATGGTGAAGCGTTACTTATTCGAGGTAGTGCAATATCATGGCAACTCATTGTGAAGGTGTTCACAATATGAGATGTACTTAATGATGCCATTTTATAGCTACTTAAGTAGTTGGCTACGTTTTTTTTTATATTTTTTTTTTATATGAAAACCCCAAACACGAGAGGTATTAAAACCTATAGTACTTAGTACCGTGCTTGGGTTGGAGGTTGAAAAGACGAAAGAAGATATTTGTTGACATTAGACTTGAACTTCTGTATACTATAATTTTCAGGAAATACGTATGAAGGAAGATTGTCTCAGAAAACAGCAGTTGAATGAATAAACGAGGAAGATGAAAAGTTGGTTCTGTGGGTTTGAAGTTGGACAGTAAATGGATGTTGGTGGTGGCGGGACGTGTTCGGACTGTTTTGAAAGAGAGAGCGGGAATTATAGCAGCCAATTCAGAAGAACAGTGCCCATGGAAATATCTGTAGAAAAGGCATGCAGCAGAACCGAGTGGAGAGACTCTGTTAGAGAGGAGTCATTAATTAACCTAACTGCCCTCTTCTGAATGGAATCTAGAAGCCTGAGAGAGGTTTTGGGGACACTGCCCCAAATGTAGGAACAATATTCCATGGTAGGGCGGATTTGCGATTTGTACAGAGTGAACAGCTGTTTGGAAGAAAAGTAACGCCGAGAGTGAAAGAGAAAACTAAGTTTTTTTGATGCAGAGGAAGCAATATTTGCAATGTGCTTGTGCTTGTGCCAAGAGAGATTAGAAGTCAGGTTAATCCCCAAAAGAGATATATCGTTTTGCCTAGAAATCGGAGTGTCACCAAAGATAAGCATAGGAGCAGAAGAACCGTACAGAAAGATGCAATTGTACAAACTTGTACGCTAGTTGACTACTTTAGCTATTTTTGGATGCATTTCAATAACATAAGAATCGCAGGATGAAAAATTATTCCCTTGTTTATGCACTCCACGAGGTTACTAATAAATCTCATAAATATCTTGACAACCAGGTGATGTATGTTATTGCGTTTTCTTTTTTCTGACAACGTTGGCACGCTTCCCTTTATTGTTTAGATGCACGTGCATTTATAGACGCCGAACTTCTTTGTAAGAGAATTGGAAGACGTGGGCCGGCGATTGACTCACATCACGTTCTCGTGATCTGCCTGCATGTGATTATTGGTTATGGGTACTTGGAAAGAACAAGTACATCGAATGGAGGTCAGAGGTTTTTAAACAGCCTCCAACATCACCTGAAGACAGCAGACTTCATTTTTACCTTGTAAGTGTACTTAACCAGGTGGCAGACAATTTGCAGGACTGTAAAATTTCTAAGTGAATAATAAAGCTGTAATGAAGTTTTAGAATACGCTTCATTAACCTTGGTCAAATAATTATTAGGTATTTAACTCCGGAAGTGCCCAGAGGTTTGTGGAACACTGTATTAGCTACAACACTGTAGAAACCGGTCTGGAATATTAATGCTTGAATTGTCTGTTGTCAGCTTATGTGCGGTGATTTAACGAAGTTAAGGACGCCAATTCCCATTTGCTGAAATTAATTTTTAAATTATGATTTCGGTTATAAATTGAGTTTTATGTTATTCTTTGTTTTGAGGACGTGACTTTCGGACATCCTTAATTTACGGCGATTTAATAAAACTGGGGTTTAAATTAAGATTATTACTATAATTAATACCACTCGTAGACCACGTGAAATTAATTGAAATTAAAAATGGTATTAAATATAATAATAATCTTAACGGCAAATAACCACATAACGTCCTCCCCAACTATATGAGGCTTAAATATTATACGCCTTTAATATATATATATATATATATATATATATATATGGTACCTGAATAAATATCACTAATAATTTATGACCACAGAGAAAGAATTCCTTCATCTTTCTTCCTTTTCATCCATCTCTTCTCCTCCTTAAGTTTCACTTGCCTTCCACGTGTTTCACGAGTATCTCTTTCTCTCCAATTATCCCCTGTCTCACCCATACAGACGAATGTATTGGAAAAAGCCGTGTTTTACACTGCTTTTACATGGACGGAAATCATGGAATACCTACGGAAATGTTTTACATGGACGGAAGTCATGGAATACCTACCTAGTAACGGATAGGCCCACCTTTCGCCCTGATAAGGGCAGTCACACGGCGAGGCATTGAGTCCACTAGTTCACGAAAGCGTTTCACAGGTATTTCCATCCATGCTTGCTGCACCGGTGTCCATAATTTCGTCGCATTCCTGGGTGGAGGATCCAAAGCTTGAACGGACCTTTCCATAGCATCCCAAAGATACTCCACTGGGTATATGTCCGGTGAATGGGGAGGTCATTTCATTGTGGTAAAATCTGCGGAATGCTCTTCGAACCATGTTCTAGTCACCATATCTCTGTGGGGAGGCGCATTGTCCTGCTGGAAGAGTCCATTGCCTTGTGGGTGCACGATGATCATGAAGGGACGCAGATGGTCTGCATGGATAGACACGTAACCTGGGCCGTTCAGAGATGGGCCTAGGCGTACCAGAGTTCCCAACGTGTACCAGTTGAACACTCCCCCAGACCATTACATCGATGATCATTTGTATAAAAGTTGTTTGAGATGATCACCTATCGCCGGTCAGGCACTCCATCATTCACTACACCTAGCGCAGTCTCTTATTATTCGCCGATATGCCGATCGTTCGTACGTGATGTTTGCTGTATGAATTAAGGCGGTATCAAAATGGAACTCTGGAAATGGTCGTATACAAGCCCCAGCTCTGAGAGGCAGCAAAACTAACACAGACTTTTTTCATGGTTAGGAACTAGGGGAAACAAAATGAACATTGAGATCTTTTCATGTTTTGAGGGAGGAGTGTCATTTTCTTTTTTCATCTAGGCGTTTGAAGGTCTTCACACGGCCGTTATATGAATAATTATTCATTTTTTGTGTTTTAAAATGCACTTTTATTTTAAATTACAATACACTTAATTAATATATTTTATTTATTAACTGCGCATCCGGCGGAAAGATGTCTTCCTAATTACTGGATGCACATGCCCATGAATAAACCAATCGCTTTAGTGTCAATGTCATAATCAGTTTGAAGGGTATTAAGAATAAAAAATATTTATATCGTGATAATACATAATAAGTAATATCAGTTTAAAAAATGTATATGTGAAGAAGGTGAGAACTCACAAGACTAATAATAATATTAAAAATGTTTAATTAATTAACTGTCCAACCAAATTAATTATTATCTCTATATTCTATTCAATGTACGCCTGGCGCAATTAATGGCAGGTCAATGCGTCTTTTCGTTGACTAATTTTTATCGAGACCGGTACCCGCTGGCCCTGAAAAGAGAACGTGTGTGCGTAAGCTGATATTAATATTAAAAAAAAAAAAAAAAAAAATCAACTTCCACGAAAGCTTGTGTACCGACTTAAATTTTGTTATTCACTAACTGTCGAATTAGACACGTGTACATTATATTAGTATATAACAGAGCAGTATACATGCTACAACAAAAGTTTGATCACCTTACTACCCCATATTTTAAAGCTTTGTTAACTCCTCTCAGTTTTAACATGTTGGTTGTGATCATTCTTCGTTTTCATATTAATAACAGTTAGAAATCCGACTTTCAGAGCTTTGGAAAGGAAGCGCCTCCGAAAAGAATTTATTTATTACTATTTTTATATATGATAAATGAAGAAATTCAGTAATATGTCTATGAAAGACAAACAAATAACTAGAAGATACCAATAATGGAAGGAGCGCGATTGTTGAAGAATCGAAAACTCGCCATTCCAAGAGACAAAATTGCACTTTCATCGGAGCCTCAAATACTACGAACAACAACAAGAAGAGATATGAAACGTTTCAGCCATCGGCCATAATCGGTTTAAGAGTTATCAGACGAAAACGTGATCGTTAGAGTCGAGGCAACAGGCAAAATGTTGCACTTCTGATACCATACCAAAGTGTGGTAATGTGCTCTTAGTGACAAATGTACCATTTACTGGAGTGGAAAGACGGGTAATGTTTATTTCTGGGACAACCCAAAATGGCGTTATTAAAACACAGTCATTGCATTTATTCGACCAGAATGTTCCTGCAGTTTATCCTAATCGGTTTAAACTATAGCGGATGACTGGACATGTCATTCTCTATAATTATATATTGGAGTTATTTGTTTCAAATTGTAGCACTGGGCACAGTCCTCCACATGCCATGACACATGGTCCAGCATTATAAATAAAAATCCTGTCGATCCTCTATTTATTTTTTGATTCAACTGGCATAAATGTTAGTCAGTATGTATTAAGAGAATGGTAGTTTATACCCGAACGTGCAACTTTCGATATAAATAAAGATTATTGACTATAACAAGATCTCATCTTATTTATACATTATCAGGGATCATGAGTTAAGCCATTTGGAAGCCCTCGCTAAATGGGCCACTACGAAGCCTGGATTTATTGTTCATCGGTTGATTTTGGCGGAGAAAACGTGGCTTAGCAACTTTGTAAACTACCAGCGGTTTCAAACAAAAGATTGTCGAAAGTTACAGGAAGGTAACAAACACTACGCGTGCTGAAGTTGTCACATGAAGAAGATTCATTTTATGAAAATTAAGCTGAAAAATGCTTCGGATTATAGTTGGGGCCAACAAATTAGTCTCCTTTACTCTCCTTCCCGCCCTCCCCCGCACCGCCAGCCACTTTATTATATGGAGCAGTACCCATGCTTTTGGCTTGTTTTGCCTATTATCATTATGACATGCCATGCTTATTGATAATCTATTTTTAATTCATTATCTGATGTATATCATCGACCAAAACGCCATGGGTCCTTCTGCACTGCCCAGAAAACTTGCTCTCCGATCGCTCAATTACCCACAGATCTCCTTTTCATTCCTCACTACTCTGAGTCTAGTAGTGGAGAATCACACTCAGGAATCAGATGTTTACCTCGGTAAATACCTTTGGCCACTGAGTTTCGCGAAAAATAGAGAACGATACACAGTAGGGACTGCATATCGCCTTAAAGTCGCTGTGTTTGTCATTACGTTTGTAACCACTAGAATAACTTTGCGGAAAACTTAGAATATAATACTCAACTGGCTGCGAGTTGTTCCAGACTCAGCATTGTTATACGCGCGCGCGCACACTATGTATTACGTTCCTTTCGCTGTCCTTGTTATTAAAGGAAACTGGGAAAAGTACTGGATTGGAGCGGCAATTAAGCAGCTGCTTATTTTATTTATTATTATTAATGTGAAAACATCTATAGCGGACCTAACAATGGAATGAACAGAAGTTTAGCAATGACGTCACACTACCCACGCGACTGGTGACAAATACTGAAATTAAAGCGATAGCATACGGGACCACGGTAGCCTTGTGGCAACGTTGCCGGCTTGCTGAATAGCTGATCGAGGTTCGATTCCAGTTACTACCCTTATGGGAATTTTCCCAGGGGCATTCAGCATTGAGTTTGGTGGTCTCAAACCGTGGTCGTGAGGTTTTTCACCGGGATTGACTCCGGTTTTCCCCTCACAACAGACAAACCGCCCTTCGCGACGAGGGGTACACTAAAATTTGATAGGGCTAGGGACGCGAGTAGACTAAACTTCGCAGCGTTTTCGCTGCGGACTTTACTCTTGAGGGAAGGGGGTTAGTGGGGAAGACGCGCCACCATCACAAGGTGGTTTGTCTATTTAACAAACATGTTCTAAGACTTAAAAGACATTGCATGCACTAAGACAGTGGATTTCGGCTGCAGCTAAAAATCCATCGATTAAAATGCGAATAATTATGCTGTTCAGCAAAAATCAATTGCTGGGGTTTGCACCTAATGCAAAATATAAGTTCATTACAAAAAAAAAAAAAAAAAAAAAAAGGTTGTTAATGTGCGAAGAGCATTTCATTTCAGGCGCGTTAGCAAACAGTAATTCATGATTTACAGTAAAAAGCAATATTTATGCGCGAACAGAGAGAATTTCGTTTCTGCGCATGTCAGCAAACCTAATATCCAGTGCTTCAGCTACAGTATATGGATAGCCGTAGTCGTGAGGTTTTTCACCAGGATATATATGGGGGGAAAAATTAATAATAATTGCTGGAATTCTATTGGTATGATTTTAATGAAACATAGGAAGAGTCGACAAATCTTTCTTACAGAGCGAAATACAGTATAAAATCTATCCACTGGGAAGAGTTGTGGCAGGCAGGAGAAGGCAATAGGTGTATTATGCATACACTGAATGGACAGAAATCATGGCATACCGAACTAGTAACGAGTAGGCCCACCTTTCTCGGCAGGATAAGATTGAGTCCACTAGTTCACGAAAGCGTTCCACAGGTATTTCCATCCATGCTTGCTGCACCACTGTCCATAATTCCGTCACATTCCTGAGTGGAAGATGCAAAGCTCGAACGGACCTTTCCACAGCATCCCAAAGATGCGATGCTTCACAGAGTTGATATCCAGTGAACGGGAGGGCCATTCCATGGTGATAAAATCTGCAAAATGCTCTTTGAACCATGTGCTAGTCACCACGGCTCTGTGGGGAGGCGCATTGTTCTGCTGGAAGAGTCCATTGCCCAGTGGATGCAGATGGTCTGCAAGGATGGACACGTAATCTGGACCGTTCAGAGGTCCCAACGGGTGCCAGTTGAACACGGCCTGGACCATTACTGATCAACCACCTGCTTGAACAGTTCCTTATTGACATGACGGATGCATCGCTTCGTGCGGTTTCCGCCAGATACGCACCCACCCGCCCGTCCGCTCGAAATAATTGGAAACGGGACTCATCGCACCAAGAGACCCGTCTCCAATCATCCAATGTTCTTTCACCCAGTTGAGGTGTAGTCCTGTGTCGTGGTGTTAGCAATGGGACTGTGGTGGGTCAGCGGCTCCCATAACCTATTGCAGCTAATGATCGTCTGATGGTCTTGGCAGAAACACCTCCCTCGTTGAATTCGGCGGTGATTTGTGCTACTGTCGCTTTCCGTTTGGCTGAAACAATGCAAGACAGACGTCGACGGCCATGTTCATCCACGACCTTTCTCCGCCCACACCGCTGTCTACAATGAGATGTTATTCCGGAAATGGCGTATCCCCGATACACTCTTGATACTGTCGAATGGGGATAGTGCAATTTCTGTACCACCTCCGCGATAGTGACCCATGCGTCGGGCACCCAATATTCACGACGTTTATCCATACTGACTTCGAATTACCGTCTACGCGAATGCAGTATACCTATTTACTTGCCAAGCGGTGGGTTCGTCCACCAGCGAGAGGGGTTACAGTGTACCGTTGACCAGGAACCAGGTATCCAGGAATTCTGTCCTTTCAGTGTATATGCTAACGTTCTTAAAAACGTGACCATATTTTACAAATCGAGCAGTTAATTGAATTGTTTTTTTTTTTTTTTTTTTTTATGAAAACCCCTAACACGAAAGGTATCAAAACCTATAGTACTTAGTACCATGCATGGGTTGAAGGAGAAGTATGGGGGGAGGGGGATGCCGGAAACTTTGCTCTAGAGACTAAACACGGGTTTCACCACTTCAAGCCTCCAATAAGCAAAGTGGTGGTATTTCACCGGTTGATGAAAGTCATCTATGCTTACTTTTATTTATTTTTGATATGAAAACATCTATAGCGGCACCTAACAATTGAATGTAATGGAAATACCTTTTATTACATATCTCCACATTTTTAGCAATGCAAATATTTGTAGGGGTGCAGTCATACTTCATGTGACGTCACAATCATATTATGAAGTATGATTCTGCAGTGTAGCCTCGATGTCACAATCATAAGGAAGTATGATTGTGACGTTGACTATTCTACAAATGGATTTCGCTAACCTCTTCCAAGCTAAGGATGTTTTCACATAAATCATCTTTCGTGCGTACAGGGTACTCACATTTTATTATTATTTTTTTTTAGGTTGGATATGCTTATTTTTTTCTTTATATATACCAGGTGGTTATAAAATAAGTTTTCCTATTCAGGAGACCCTAGTGTCAAAACGTTTAGAGTTAGCCCTGTGAAAATCGGTGAGTATGGGGAAGCGATTTGTAGAAGAAAAAAATTTGTTCGAATTTCCGCCACCAGGGGAAAATGGCGCTGCACATATTTAAAAGTTGTCATTTACTTCAAGACACGCTGCTTACGCAAATGACATTCTTATTATTATTATTAGCCATATGGTGCAAGGAAGCCTGAGGCTTATGCTGCACCAGCCAAAAAAATATTCTGAACTACCCCGAGAGAGAAATAAAAGGGAATCACCAAGGAAGAGAAGAATGGGCTTGGCACATCCAGCTCAGGACCCTGGATGTGCCAAGCCCATACTCACCAGATGTGAGCCCCTGGGGTGTTAGATAAAAGCAGAAAGGCCAACCCCACCGTCAGTAACCATTATGGCTCCTACAAAAAAGGAACGTGCGCTTTTAGTAAAACTGTTCTACCAGAATAATAGTAACGCTAATGCAGCATTACGCGAATATCGGAAACTTAAAGGTTTGCATAAAGGACCTTTGATGTCACTGGGGCCTCGAAAACTAATAAAGAAATTTGAAGCGACCGAACGGGGAGTTAGATGTAATTCCAGGCAGGGGATGTTGGAACGGAGGTAGTGGATGAAGTGGCGGTTGCAATGGCATCCAGGTCAGAATGCGAAACACTTCCGGTCAGTAGTGCTGCCACAGGTGTGTCAAGAGACTTGAACCTTCTTTGGTCTACTGTACGTAAAGTGCTTCGAATAATTTTAAGCTGGTTCCCGTACAAGAACTAAAGTCTTGTCATCAGCAATCAGAAACAACGAATAGACTTTGCTCTGAGATTTCTGGCTCGTATGGAACTTGACGATACATGGGCTCGAATTATCTTGTGGTCTGATGAGGCACATTTCACTCTTCATGGGGCTGTAAATGCACAGAACTGCCGACTATGGGGAACTTCTCGTCCATCTGCCTTGCATGAAAAACCACTACAAAGTCCATACATTACAGTATGGTGTGGATTCACAGCAGAGTTTATAATCGGACCATTTTTCTTTGAAGATTCTACACCTCAGGGCGCCCCGTAAGGTGTACGGTAACTAGTGCACGGTACTGCGCTCTTCTAAGATATCACATTATTCCCGCTCTGCAAGAAAGGCAATGCTTGGAGTCCGTAGTGTTCATGCAAGATGGTGGCCCCTCCCCACGTTGGTCGACAAGTGAAGGAACTGCTCCGGTCAACATTCAGAAATGATCACATCATTTGTAGAGACTTTCCGCAGTTCTGGCCAGCCCGGTCACAGATCTCAATCCCTGTGATTTCTGGCTATGGGGATACCTGAAAGACAGAGTTTACTGTGGCGACATACAGATGCTTGTCGATTTGAAAGCAAACATTAAACAGCATGTAGCCGTCATCCCCAATGAGATGCTAAGCGAAACTGTGTCGCACGCAGTCGTCCGTTTTCAGAATGTCATCTCTAGTGAAGGAAAGCACATAGAACAATATCTGTAGATTTCTAAAGTTCGGATATTAAAATCTAATCCTGCGTTAAGTATACCATCTCATGTTACAGTGCCAATTTTTTGCCTAGTGGCGGAAATTTGAACAAATTTTTTCTTCTACAAATCGCTCCCCCATACCCTAAATGACATACCCAACGATTTTCACAGCGCTATCTCTAACCGTTTTGACACCAGAGTCTCCTGAATAGAGAAACTTATTTTATAACCACCCGGTATATATATATATATATATAACTTCTGTACTTCCCTTCTTGAGCACATCCGCTTTGAAACTTTATGTTGGAGAGAATTTCACCACAACCACATTTATGTTGGTGAAACTGCATCGTTATATCCATCGTTATAACAGGCATTCAGCCATAAAGCAGATGTTCAAGAATGAAACTTAATTTACAGGTCACCATACCACAATATAATGATCTTAACGAGCCTTCCCTTTTGGCTTTTTTTTCTAATTTTATGGACCAATGGAGACAAAATTGCCACTTGTGACTGGCAACAAGTTTCCAGTGATGGTGTGTTAAAGAAGTTTACAATGCTATCACGAAATATTTTGGCAAGGACAGAAAATTGTACACATACTTAGAAGTAGTAGACTTCACACAGTGCAGTAAAAAACTAAAGTCGTTGTTCCCGTGAAGAATGCTTCTCTAAAAATGTTAGCAGCGCATTTTGGATAGCTCCTGAGAATTTTTTAATATACTGTATATTGAAAATCTTGAAATATTTTTAGTCAGAAATTCTGAATTTCCAAATTCAGAAATTAGGAAAATGTTCTTCAGTTTTAAAAATTCAGTTACAAAATATCCATTGTTTTCAAAATAACCAAGATGATTCAAATGTTGCATTTTAAGATTAGTGTATTTAGTATATATATGGTAGAGAATATTAGTAGAAGCAAACATCTATTCGCTACTAGTATGTTTCAACGGATTTTGATTGTTCCATGGAATTTAAGAGGAGCCCAGATTTATCTGAGAAAGATGGCATAGCATACTACGAAAATTCAAGCAAATATGAATTGTTTTAATCGCAACCTAGCTTATCGCTCATATCCGTGTGTGTAGTATAATAATAATATTATATAGAGTCGGCGAAAAGGTCCCTGTGCACCTGTAGAATACTGGTTAGAGTGAAAGTAGTGGTAAATGTACAGTTGTTGTTGGTTATTTTTTTGGCGCAAGAGCTACTTTGGCCATATTCGGCCCCCCAAATGTACAGTACATATGGTTACAATAAGTGTTGGAACTAGCTCCAAGGGCATTTAAACAGACATAATATATAAGGCGCAATAGGCCTAAGTTGCTGATGCACCTAAAACTCTACAACAAATAAACATACCAGATTCTGTCCAGTCTATCTTACAATGATCTTGATATATGAATTCAAGCTTTCACGTGTGTTCACGAGCCGATTTGCATGTTGTGCGGGCTGAAAATCCTGCAGAGTGGACTGATAATGGCTGCATTTTATCTTTTTATTCTATGAATGTTACGTAAGCAGAGAGTATACTGTCTTATTAATCAAATTCCAGAGGGTATATGGCGCATACCTATGTGTGTGTGTGTGTGTATATATATATATATATATAATGTAAATTCAATGGTAAATTTTTTATAAGTAATATTTTAACAATTTTTTGTACGAAAATACTTGCCTCTCTTGCGGCCCGCTGCAAAGATAGAGCTAGTAAATTTATATTTTGTATTTATTTAAATGCATGTTGTTACAATTAGCAGTCAGTGTCTGGCCATCTAAATAGACAGACATCGACTGCTAATTGTAACAACAGGCATTTAAATAAAAACAAAACAAAAATAATAATAAAAAAAAAAATATATATATATATATATATATATATACAGGGTGATTCACTACCAGTGCGACAAACGCAGGAGGTGTAGAGGGCACAAAGACGAATCGGAATCACATAGCATTGCAGGGTCCGAAATGCCTTCGTCATGCGGTATAGGACGTTGAACGGGAGGTCGCGTGAACAGCGATCCCGCTGGAAGTCAGCATTTGCAAACCGGTTCCCAAGGCAGTAGGATGGACGAGTATTCAAACGTTGAACTGTAACGAGCGCGCCGCTCTGCGCTTGTACCAGGAACGTTTCCTGCACAGGCGTGCTCCTCATCATACGATTTTCGCACGTGTGCACTGAAGGTTACGTGAGACTGGTTGTTTCACGAGAGGTTTCATGAATCGAGAGCGAACGACGAGGACGCCAGACAATGAGGAGAATGTCCTACGTCTTGCAGAAGGCAATCCGAGTCCGAGTACTCGAGCGATAGGCCAACGATTGGGTATTTCCCAATCCACTGTATGGAGGATACTGTCAACAAACCAAATGAGTTCATACCATCTGCAACGCATCCAATCATTGGAGCCTGCGGATTATCCACTCCGAAGGACTTTTGCTACTTGGTTTCTTCAACAGAAACGGTTCGCAAATGCTGACTTCCAGCGGGATCGCTGTTCACGCGACCTCCCGTTCAACGTCCTCTTCCGCATGACGAAGGCATTTCGGACCCTGCAATGCTATGTGATTCCGATTCGGCTTTGTGCCCCCTACACCTCCTGCAAGTTTGTCGCACTGGTAGTGAATCAGCCTGTATATTGCCTGAGAATCAAATTCTCATTTTTAATTTTCAGTGTATATATTTTAATTATACAGTATTTGTTTTTTCAAGTCTTTCAAAAACCAGAAGTTATACCCTATTCACCAAAAAAAAAAAAAAAAAATCCAGAGGGTATACGCCTCCACTACAGCCCTGTTCATAGATATATTGCCAGAGGCGCAGACAACGGACAGTTTGTATCAGTAACGGCAAAATTGTGGTTCAAGGGGATATGAACCTCTCCCCACCACCTAAATCCTTCGAAACTTCCACACCATGAGGGTCGGGCAGCTGGTTTGATATGGTTGTTAAAGATCAAGTGGGACCGTTCTGCAATTTGGCACATGAACTCAGAAGTTATATTTTCGTACGTGGAGTAGATGCTGCTGGCCTACATGCCCATTAGTTGGTTGTTGAAAGCTTGAATTCATATATCAAGAACATTGTAAGATAGGCTGGACAGGATCTGGTATGTTTGTTTGTTGTAGAGTTTTAGGTGCATCAGCAACTTAGGTCATATTGCGCCTTATATATTATGTCTGTTTTTTGGAAAAAAAAAAAAAAAAATCACACCATTCCCTCCAAATGCCTGTCCAGTTCCTCCTTAAATTTATTTAACCTATCAACTTCCACAACGACAGGTGGAAGTTTGTCCCAGCAATTAACCACCTGCTGGCTAAGACAAATTTCTGCACATCTATTCTACATCTGTCTTTTCTTAATTTGAATTTATGCCCACTTAGGTTCGTAATCTGAACAAGTGGAAGGATCCCATCAGAGTTCACCGCGCAGGTGCCTAGTCTCCAGCCACTACAATTTGCAGAAGTTAAGCCTCTCTTGGTAAGAGGATCCCTTCATTCCACACACCAGTCTTGTTGCCCTTCTCTATACACGCTCAAGTAAATCTACATCCTTCCTAAAATGAGGCCTCCAGACCTGTACGCAGTACTCAAGGCGTGGCCTGACCATTGCCTTATACAGAGGGACAATCACCTCCTTTTCCCTGCTAGCAAAATACCTATATACCATTGACAAAACCCCATGACCTGCCCTGGCAGCCTGTCTCCATTGCTCAGAAAACTTCATATCTGACTGCACAATTACTCCAGATTTTTTTCATTTTCTACCACCTTAAGTGTAGTACCACACAGTTGGTATGTTTCTCTGGGGTTACTTCTACCCATATGCAGTACTTTGCATTTGTCAAGGTTAACCTTAAGTTGCCACTTCTTAGCCCATCTGCCCAAATTTTCTAGATCCCGTTGCAGTAGCACACTGCCATTACTGTCATTAACAACTCTGCCAACCTTTGTATCATCTGCAAACTTCGACACTAAGCCTGATATACCTTAATCAATATCATTAATAAATATAAAAAACAGCAGTGGACCCAACACCGAACCCTGTGGGACTCCACTAATAACATTAGTCCACGAAGAACAGCACCCGTTGATTACCACCCTCTGTCTTCTCCCACTCAACCATCCTTTTATCCATTGTAGCACCCTCTGTCTTCTCCCACTCAACCATCCTTTTATCCATTGTAGCAACTTACCCTTAATACCATTCTGCTCCAATTTGTAGACTAGTCTTCCATGCCCAACAGTAACAAAAGCTTTCCTGAAATCCAAATATATGATATCAAAATTATTTTTTGCATCCAGTTCCTTTGTAACCACATCATAATATCCTATCAAATTTGTCAGACAAGACTTTCCCTTAACAAACCCATGCTGTGTCTGAATTATTGCTGCAGTCTTGTCTAGATGATCCTGCAATGCATCTTTAACCAGTGACTCCATTATTTTACCCGGAACAGAAGTTAAACTAACTGGTCTGTAATTACTCGTGTCACCCTTCCATCCCCCTTTGTGAATTGGGGATACATTTGCACATCTCTAGTCCGTGGGGAACTCTCCTGAGTCCAAGGATGCTCTCATAATTATGGCTAAGGGTTTGCTTAGTTGCTTTGCCGCCTCCTTTAATATAACTGGATAGATCCCATCCACCCCAGGTGCTTTTCTTATATTTAACTTCAACAATTTCTCCTCCACTTTGCTCTCAGTTATTACAAAATCATTAAGCACCCTGCAACAATTTGATAACCTTCTGCCATTTTCAAACCTTAATAACTCCTCATGTGTGAATGTAGATGCAAAATACTCATTCAGTTTGTTAGCTATCTGAGCAGAATCATCAACAGTCGAACCATCGATATCAAGTGGATGAATCAGATTCATCCCCTTCCTTTTGGAGTTTATATAAGTAAAGAAATCCTTGTTGTTTTTCTTAGCATCCTTTGCCAAAGATTTCTTGTAATCTGCCTTCGCCTGCCTAACCTCCTTTGTGACCTGATTACAGACTAGCTTATATCTGCCATAGGCTTCTGAGTCGCTTGATAATTTATATGCATTCCATTCATTTTTCTTCTCTGTCACGAGTCCTATTAGTTAATTTGTTAACCATTTAAGCCTAAACCTTGAACAATATTTCTTAATAGGTATGAACCTTTTAGTAGCTTCCACGATTAATTCCTTGAATGCTTCCCACTTAGAATTTACTGTTGGTAGCATCGTCAGTTTATCCCACTGTACAGAATTTAAAAACTGTCTGAGACCACTGTACTCACCTTTACGGAAGCAAAAACCCTTTCCTTTACCCTTGATGGTAATTATATCTGTAAGTAAATGCCACATCAGTACACTGTGATCACTGCCACCTAGTGGTTCCTTTATCTGCAAATTCTTAGTACACGAATGATTACTACGGATAACCAGATCAAGAGTATTACCTTCTCTGGTTGCCTCTCGAACATGCTGCTGCAGAAAACAATCATCCAATAAATCCACAAAAGTCTTACTAGTGTGCGCGCCTGACCAACCCACAAGTTCCAGTCAATATCTGGGAAGTTACAATCCCCCATTATAAGACATTCTGATTTACTAGCCCACTCTATTTCTCTGTACAATTGTTCATTGTACTCATTCGAGTCATTAGGCCTATAACACACTCCTACTCTTATTTTTGCTTTCGCAGTGCTTATGTCACACCAAACTGACTCAGCAGTGCACTGTTCATATATATCATCTGGATGCACTTCTTTTGATTTTATGTTTTTCTTAATTAACAGCATGACACCTCCTCTCTTCCTATCCTGTGTATCCTTTCTGTACACATTGTACTCCCCAGATTCCAGTTCTGCATTCCTTATATCTGTGTGACACCACGTCTCTGCTGTCCCAACAATATCCACCTTAGATGTCCTGACCAACACTTTAAATTCATTAAATTTATTTACTATACTTCTAGCATTCGTATACATGCAAGCATTTATAAACTCTAATTAATAAATACTTGTGAACTGACAGATTAATGGCGTAAAATTTTATCCCACCTCAGAGTGTACAAATTTCTGTAGTCCTATGTACTAACAGGGCAGGATTTTATATGAGCCGAATTACTTGCACTTTAGAACAGTGGACTCTTAAAAGGACTAGCGCGGCACCCGTAATAAAAAATTAAATATTATTATTAGCCATATGGGGCAAGGAAGCCTGAGGCTTATGTTACACCAGCCAAAAAAAAAAAAAAAAAAATTCTTAATTACCCCGAGAGAGAGAAAAGGGAATCACCAAGAAAGAGAAAATTATTATATCCAGCTCGGGACCCTGGGTGTGCCAAGCCCATACTCACCAGATGTGAGCCCCTGGGGAATATAAGTTTAATATTTTTCTTTATTTATAAATCATTTACATGAAAGGCATTATTTCTAAAATCACATATAATTTTAAAAGATCATAAATACAGAACAAAATTAAATTGAAGTTCAAGTACAAAATGCATGTACTTGAATGTGCACGATGGATGGCATGATCAAATAAGGCCGCATATTGAAGTATTAAAAAAACATTTATTGTTTATTTTCAGTTACGTTTCGAAAACTAAAATTTTCATAATTAACAAATATTGATTTATTGCGGATTATCTCGCGTACCCCTATGGGTGCGCACACCCAACTTTGGAAACCACTGGTTTAGAAAACTTGCCACATCTCATGATGTTAATAATAAAACACTAATTCATAAAGAAGTGCAATTTTTTTTTTTATCTCATACATATTGATATATTTACAGTACTGTGCTAAAAAATAAGTCAAAAATTTCGACAGCCACGACAAACAAAATATAAAAGAAGTAATTACTCTGCTGTATAAGGCTGGTAAGGGCACATATACTGTTATACAAGTCTGGGAGCCTCATTTTAGGAATGATGTGGATATGTTGGAACGAATACAGAGAGAAGCAGCAGAATTATGAAGGGGAAACAAAAGAGTACTCTTACCAAGAAAGACTTCAGTTCTACAAATTGCAGAGTCTAGAAACTAGGTATCTGCGAGGAGATCTAATTGAGGTGACTTTGAATCGAGAAAGAATGGTTGCAGCATAGATGTGCGGAAATTTGCTTTCAGCTAGAGAGTAGTCTGAATAACTTTAAGGAGGAATTAGGAAATTAGAGAAATTATTAGAGCGGATGGACAGGTGAAGTGGAAATTTTTTTTGTTGTTTATTTATTATTATTTTATTTTATTTATTTATTTTTGTCTGGGTGTTATTATTAGCCATTGGTGCAAAGGAAGCTTGAGGCTTTCTGCTGCACCAGGCAAAAAAAAAAACAAAAAAAAATCTGAGTTACCCTGAGGGGGAGAGAGAGAAAACAAGAAGTAGAATCACCAAGAAAGTAAATGATTACATTTGTTACTTTTGTCGCTCGCTCTGCACTCTCGCTTCCTCGTGTTTAATAAATTAATGCATTGTGTGTAATAAACGCACCTTATCCTTTATTTGATACTTCAGTAACATCGCACGTGCAAAATAAACAGCACGCCTTCTTATTCCCCTGTGATGTTTTTAAATAATGGCGTCATAAGCGCTAATTTGACATTTCAAGTTACAGAAGTATAGTAAATTGGACAAAACTAATTAAATAGGTATTATTTTTTATTATTTTAAAGATTTCCACAGTAAAAGCATGCTGTCATGTTTCTTATTGCGATTTCTTTGTTGTTTCTTTTTTTTTTTTTATGTTTGTCTGCATGATGGCCCTGAATAACCCATGGTTTTGTTAAGTGTTTTAATTATTAATTAAGCACTGTTATTGGCGAACGCTTCGATAGATGAGTCACAAAGTCAAGCCATGTATTTAGCTTAACGTTCTGCCAACGCACAATGCGCCAATGGCATTAGTAAATGTAGTATCTTATGTAACGGCACCTGAACGATTAAAGTATCTTATGTAGCGGCACAAAAAAAAAAAAAAAAAAAGAATCCCTAATACTAATATAAAACATGTCATGCTATTTTTACTTTTCGTACTTGTAAATAATCAGCATATTATACATTTAACAAAACTATTCGTGAATATATGTTTGTCCACAACCTTGACCTGAAATGTATGATATCCATTATTAAATTAATTACGTTTTAATTACGAAGTTAACTAATTGAGGGAGACGATGTCCATTTTCTTGACTCGTGGGTGTTTTTCTCTTTATAAAATAGCCTATATTTCTACGGTTTGTATATAAGAAATAATCCGCATTTCGCTAGTAACAATGGACATTTTCAAAATGTTTTTTTGAAAATGAAAATGAATTCACAGATGGGCAACTTTATTTCATTGGCTAAACTGCCATACTGCTAGACTTGACAGTACTGTGGGAGTGAGGGTGACATTTTAGACAAAGCCTGTAAAGTGGTTGTATATTACTGGAGCTTTTCATGTAGTTGGGAAATGTGACTCTTTTTTTTTGCATCTGGTGGAAACATGAATTATTTATATTGATGTATGTAACATTTTGAGGAATTGGAGTACAATTGGTTTTTGCTAGGTCAAACATCTGCAAGCATACTGAAAAAACTTGAATGCTATTATTAGGAAACTTGAGTTTCAATTGAGTGATGTATTAAGTGACCAGACGTCCCAGATTCTGCAGGGCAGTCCAGAATTTAAGTGGTTTGCCTGCATTACAAACTGTCCCGGATTGGATGTGTAGCCTCCATATTACCCCCAGGGGCTCACATCTGGTGAGTATGGGCTTGGCACACCCAGGGTCCTGAGCTGGATATCATCATTCTTCTCTTTCTTGGTGATTCCTTTCGACTTCTCTCTCTCTCTCTCAGGGTAACTCGGCAATTTTTTTTTGGCTGGTGCAGCATAAGCCTGAGGCTTCCTTGCACCATTTGGCTAATAATAATAATAATAATAATAATAATACTTATATCATGAATTACGATTTTGCATTTTTTATTTTATTCTGCATCTTTCTGACATCTTTTGTCTCATGGATGGTGCTTGGCTGTATAAACAGTCATCTGGCATTTGTGATTGAAGTTTGTGGTTAGAAGGTTAGATTGTTTGTTGGCTGCAGTTTTCACATGATAATTGTAACTTTGGAAAACAAAAACAAATACAATAGAACTCGGATAAGAAGTTTTCCAAGGGACTGGAGGTTTAGAACTTCTCAAGCGGGAAAACTTCTTAGAAGGGAAAATGACCTAAAGGTATGAATTATTAACTTCATAAATAAAAATGAAAAGATACACATACATAAAAAAATGTATGCCTCAAATGTATGATATCCATTATTAAATTAATTACGGTTTGTATATAAGAAATAATCCGCCTAATCTGTTTGTATATAAGAATCCGTTTGTATATAAGAAATAATCACAGCCTAAAAAAATGTGCAACTTGTGAAATGTTTGCCGAACTATCTGGAACGGAACATGATATTGCCATGGGGGATGTCTTTGTGTGTGTGCGCGATGTAAGGAGAGTGTAAGGAAATCAGGCGACAACTCAGCGTTGTTATGGGCCTATATAAGAGTTTGAAGGACAGGTTGGATGCCCTCGAAAGATCTAAATTGAGGGACCCATCAGGCTCTCAGCTGCCCACATCAACGCCAGAGCTTGCACTTGGTCATCGCGCAACACAGCGGCAACCCCCAAGGCAGATTGCGCTGGTCCCAAAGGAACTAGTAGTTGTTGGTGACTCTATTGTCAGGGAAACGGGGAACATCCTTTGTAAAAAGGATAGGTGGAACAGGACCAGGGTATGTCTGCCAGGGGCAAAGATTGATGACGTTGCAGAGCAGATATCATCTTTTAGGGGCACAAAAGGTGATATAGTTGTACACGTTGGCACTAATGATATTAAGAGTAGGAGACCGGCAGAATTACTTAACAAGTACAGGTCACTGTTGAAAAAAAGCCGTGAAATAGGGTTGAATTTGAAAGTGTCTGCAATTCTGCCCAGACACGATAGGAGGGAGTATATGATGAGAGCCTTGTCGATCAATTCGGCCCTGGAAAGATTGTGCAAGGCTCAAGGGATAGAATTCTTTTCAGCCTGGACTGTACTTGTTAACAGGAGAGACTGCTTCTACAGGGATGGGATACACTTAAATAGAAAGGGTGCAAGAATATTTGCTGATGCTATCGAGGCAGTGTTAGGTGGGTCGGAAAACTGATAGCTTGGGGGGATACAAGGACTAATAGTTTAACAGTAGCCGTAGGCAGAGGTGAAGGTGATTCTTGCACAACTTCTATTAGAATAAGTAGCGACCTGGAGCGAGGGGTGTTGGGAGTTTCAGGGACGGATGGCAGTCATCGTGAAACAGGTGGGTATATGGGATGTGTTAGAGTAATTAAGAATAAGAATAGGTGCATGTATACTTGCATGTATACCAATGCTAGAAGTATAGTAAATAAATTTGATGAATTTGAAGTGTTGGTCAAGACATCAAAGGCGGATATTGTTGGGATATCAGAGACGTGGTGTCACACAGATATAAGGAATGCCGAACTGGAATTTGGGGAGTACAATGTGTACAGAAAGGATAGACAGGATAGGAAGGGAGGAGGTGTTATGCTGTTAATAAAGAAAAACATAAAATCAAAGGAAGTGCATCCAGTTGATATAGATGAACAGTGCACTGTTGAGTCAGTTCGGTGTGACATAAGCACTGCGAAAGCAAAAATAAGAGTAGGAGTGTGTTATAGGCCTAATGACTTGAATGAGTACAATGAACAATTGTACAGAGAAATAGAGTGGGCTAGTAAATCGGAATGTCTTATAATGGGGGATTTTAACTTCCCAGATATTGACTGGAACTTGTGGGTTGGTCAGGCGCGCACACTAGTAAGACTTTTGTGGATTTATTGGATGATTGTTTTCTGCAGCAGCATGTTCGAGAGGCAACCAGAGAAAGTAATACTCTTGATCTGGTTATCAGCAGTGATCATTCATGTATTAGTAATTTGCAGATAAAAGAACCACTAGGTGGCAGTGATCACAGTGTACTGACGTGGGATTTACTTAAAGATTTAACTACTATCAGGGGTAAAGGAAAGGGTTTTTGCTTCCGTAAAGGCGAGTACAGTGGTCTCCGACAGTTTTTAAATTCTGTACAGTGGGATCAACTGACGATGTTACCAACAGTAAATTCTAAGTGGGAAGCATTCAAGGAATTAATCGTGGATGCTACTAAAAGTTTCATACCTATTAAGAAATACTGTTCAAGGTTTAGGCCTAAATGGTTGTCAAATGAACTAATGAGACTCGTAACAGAGAAGAAAAATGCATGGGATGCATATAAATTATCAAGCGACTCAGAAGCATATGGCAGATATAAGTTAATCTGTAATCAGGTCACAAAGGAGGTTCGGCAGGCGAAGGCAGATTACGAGAAATCCTTGGCAAAAGATGCTAAGAAAAACAGCAAGGATTTCTTTATTTATATAAACTCTAAAAGGAAGGGGATGAATCTGATCGGTCCACTTGACATCGATGGTTCGACTGTTGATGATCCTGCTCAGATAGCAAACAAACTAAATGAGTATTTTGCATCTACATTCACACGTGAGGAATTATTAAGGTTTGAAAATGGCAGAAGGTTATCAAATTGTAGCAAGATACTTAATGATTTTGTAATAACCGAGAGCAAAATGGAAGAGAAATTGTTGAAGTTAAACGTAAGAAAAGCACCTGGGGTGGATGGGATCTATCCAGTTATATTAAAGGAGACGGCAAAGCAACTAAGCAAACCCTTAGCCATAATTATGAGAGCATCCTTGGACTCAGGGGAGGTTCCCACGGACTGGAGATGTGCAAATGTATCCCCAATTCACAAAGGGGGATTGAAGGGTGACACGAGTAATTACAGACCAGTTAGTTTACCTTCTGTTCCGGGTAAAATAATGGAGTCGCTGGTTAAGGATGCATTGCAGGATCATCTAGACAAGACTGCAGCAATAATTCAGACACAGCATGGGTTTGTTAAGGGAAAGTCTTGTCTGACCAATTTGATAGGATATTATGATGTGGTTACAAAGGAACTAGATGCGAAAAATAATTTTGATATCATATATTTGGATTTCAGGAAAGCTTTTGACACTGTTGCGCATGGAAGACTATTGTACAAATTGGAGCAGAATGGTATTAAGGGTAAGTTGCTACAATGGATAAAAGGATGGTTAAGTGGGAGAAAACAGAGGGTGGTAATCAACGGGTGCTGCTCTTCTTGGACTAATGTTATTAGTGGAGTCCCACAGGGTTCGGTGTTAGGTCCACTGTTGTTTTGTATATTTATCAATGATATTGATGAAGGTATATCAGGCGTAATGTCGAAGTTTGCAGATGATACAAAGGTTGGCAGGGTTGTTAATGACAGTAATGGCAGTGTGCTACTGCAACAGGATCTAGATAATTTGGACAGATGGGCTAAGAAGTGGCAACTGAAGTTTAACCTTGACAAATGCAAAGTACTACATATGGGTAGAAGTAACCCCAGAGAAACGTACCAACTGTGTGGTACTACACTTAAGGTGGTAGAAAATGAAAAAGACCTGGGAGTAATTGTGCAGGCAGATATGAAGTTTTCTGAGCAATGCAGACAGGCTTCCAGGGCAGGTCATGGGGTTTTGTCAATGATATATAGGAATTTTGCTAGCAGGGAAAAGGAGGTGATTATCCCTCTGTATAAGGCAATGGTCAGGCCACGGCTTGAGTACTGCGTACAGGTCTGGAGGCCTCATTTTAGGAAGGATGTAGATTTACTTGAGCGTGTACAGAGAAGGGCAACAAGATTGGTGAGGGGAATGAAGGGATCCTCTTACCAAGAGAGGCTTAAGTTCTGCAAATTGCAGTGGCTGGAGACTAGGCACCTGCGCGGTGATCTGATTGAGGTATATAAGGCCTTGAATGGGTTGAGCACGCTGAATTCTGATGGGATCCTTCCACTTGTTCAGATTACGAATCTAAGGGGGCATAAATACAAATTAAGAAAAGACAGATGTAGAATAGATGTGCGGAAATTTTCCTTTAGCCAGCAGGTGGTTAATTGCTGGAACAAACTTCCATCTGTTGTTGTGGAAGTTGATAGGTTGAATAAATTTAAGGAGGAACTGGACAGGCATTTGGAGGGAATGGTGTGATTTTTTTTTTTTTTTTTTTTTGGCTGATGCTGCATAAGCTCATACATTTGCTTTCTTGCATCACATGCCACTACTACTACTATAAGTTAAGGATCATTTTTAAGTACTATTCCAGAATTCATTGGGAAACATTTTTAAACTGAGGATTTCTAATTGCTTTAACATTCTGTTCATTAAGCTCATTACCAATGAAGAATTGGTTGGAAGAATGAGCTCCTTTGGAGTTTCACATATCTTAAAAGATCACAATTACAATAAGACAGAGAACAATCCACTGATTGAGGTTCAGAACTGTTCACAATCATCAGAACATAATTCTTAAGGTGGTCTACATATCCGATTATGGATATCGATGAAAACAATTGCAATATGTCACTTCCATAATATTAAAATGTTTATACTAAAAAGGTTTCAACGCTGAAAGCCTCAGACTACAGAAAATTCACTAATCGAACAAGTTAGAGCCAAGCATCATTTAATTTCGTAGTAAATCACCAAAATAGGTGAAATGTCATCATTTCTGTTATATCTTATATTCTGAATGCCTTCACAACAAGTTGCTGCAATATTGAACTACCTGGAATAAGCAACACTTTGACAATGGATTCTCAAATAGGCAATTCAGGAATTTTGCTAGTAGGGAAAAGGAGGTGATTATCCCTTTGTATAAGGCAGGGGTCGGCAACCTGTTGCTCTTTAACTTTTAGCCCACATGTACAACAAGAGCTGTGCGCAGCTGGCGGCAACATGAATATAACATTAGTTTCAGTGTTAACATTAGTTTCAGGGCTGAGAAGTGGCAACTGAAGTTTAACATTGAACAAATGCAAAGTACTGCATATGGGTAGCAATAACCGAAGAGAAATGTACTGATTGTGTCGTACTTTTACGACACAGTTGTTACTTTCCACTTTGTGCAGTCAAATATGAAGTTTGCTGAGCAGTGCAGAGGGGCTGCCAGAGCAGGTCACAGAGTCTTGTCAATGATATATAGGAATTTTGCTAGCAGGGACAGGGAGGTGATTACCCATTATACAAGGCAATGGTCAGGCCACATCTACAGTATTGTGTATAGGTGTGGAGGCCTAATTTCAGAATGGATGTAGAGTTGCTAGAACGAGTACAAAGAAGGGCAACAAGATTGGTGAGGGGAACAAAGCTCTTACCAAGAAAGGCTTAAGTTCTGCAAATTGCAGCGCCTGGAGAGTATGCACCTGCGAGGTGATCTGATTGAGGTGTATAAAGCCTTGAATGGGTTGAGCAAGCTGAATGCTGATGGGATTCTTCCTCTTGCTCAGATTAAGAAACTAAGGGGGCACAGATTCAAATTGAGGAAAGACAGTTGTAGAATAGATGTGCAGAAATTTGCCTTTAGGCAGCGGGTAGTTGATAGCCTAAATAAATTTAAGGCTGAACTGAACAGGCATTTGGAACGAGGTGGGAAATGGGAGGGTTTTTTTTTTTTTTTTTTGTTTGATGCTGCATAAATAAGCTTGCTTTCTTGCATCGTATGCCTCTACTAATGCTAATGAAGCATTGTTTATTGGAGGTAGTACAATATCAGGGCAACTCGTTGTGAAGGCATCCACAATATGAGATACATGTATATCAAAAATGATGCTTGGCACTAACTTGTTTGATTATCAAATGTTTATATTGTTTAATAAAATGTATTAAGTGGGAAAACGTCATTATAATAATACTCTATGTATTCTTTATCACAAATATTTTATGCGGGAAAACTTTTTACGTGGGAAAATAATACATTAAAACATACAGAGTTGAAATTGGGAGTTAAGAAACCAAACCTAGTACAGGGGAAAACTTCTTATGTGGGAATTTCTTATCCGGGTTCTACTATACACATGTATTAATTACATTATGTTTATTTGTAATCTAAATTCTAAATTAAAAAAATAATTTCAGAGTTACCCACCATATCGAAGAAACGATACTGTAAATTTGCAGAAGAATTATATTTTATAAGTTTAGTTCAAATAATTATATCTATTTAATTTATATTTTTATGTGAATATTTTTTATAAATAAAAAATTTAAAAAATATATATATGTACTGTATATTGTTTTTAGGAGGGGGGGGAGTAGTTGTAAAATCGATGTGTGGCATTGGAATGAAATACTAAGGTTCTGGTCACTTTACTGATGCAGAAAAGGGGCCTCTGTTTAAATATGTTGATCTGAGATTTGTAAGTTAAAAGTATATTATATTATGTTGTTGGCACTAACAATATATTGGTTTGATGGCAGTATATTTATTTCCACAGATAGTGGAAATAAATATACTGTCTTTCAATCTGGGTGTCCTTAATTTATAGTGGTTAAAAAAAAAACAAAAAAAAAAACACGTTTAGTAACACCAACCCCCCTGTAATGCTCATATTATAAGGGAGATAATTAAATTAAATTTTTAGGATCACATTTTGGATTCCTAAAAATCTGGTCACATTAATTTGTAATATATTCAGTTTTAGGGAAATGTTAATATGGAAGACTGGGAATGATTGCATTTCTCCTTTGTATTCGTGTACTTTAAAAAAAAAAAAAAAAAGGTCTTTAAGTGGGAAATATTTGAAAATAAATAATTGTTACCTAGTTAGTTGCATAATTAACATGCTTTTAACATGTTTATTGCTAATCAAAAAAGAAAAGAAAAAAATCCCATCTGGCCATGAGATTTGTGACCTGACTTCACAAATTATTTTCACCCAAGAACACCTTAGATTCTTTAAAAGAACTCCTTTAAAATTCTTACTGTGTAGCCTTTTCTGTATTTTATAAAATTATTTTATTTTATGATTTTTTTTTTTTTTTTCAATTTTACTCATTATTTTATGATTGCTCCAGTGGTATAGTGGAAGGCCCTGCAGAACCCACATTGAAGGAAAAAGGAGAAAATAGTTTCATAAATATAGTACTATTTAAAGAAAAGAATGTGCTTACATTTATTCTTTTCCTAAGGGAGGCCTTCCAATGAGTTTTGCAGGGCTTTTCTTCATATTGCATTTGCTAGTAAGCCTGTGTTCATAAATATAAGATAAAACGATTCTTGTTTTATAAATTTGTTTTGTAAATATTTTGAAATATGGTATTTTTCATTTCATTTCATTACTTATACAAAATTTAATTTCTTGAAATGAATGAAACGTATAAGCAAATTTTGAATGAGTAAAGAAGTGATTACAATATTATTCTCATATTTAATTTCAGAGTGATGCAATGATACTGGAACCATCCAATATAGCTAATTGTGTTTCAAAAGGAAAATCAGAGGTAGACTGAATTTTTTTTTATTTCATTAAATTGTCTTACTTTGTTTTTTAAAGTCATTGGAACAAGCTCACCCCTCCCCTAATGCAACATTGATTTATATATATAATCATATATTAAAAATTAATGATAGGAGCATTTGAAAAAGCAGTAGTTGGCAGAATAAAGTCAAAATAATTAAGACAGGTTGCTCTCAATTTAAACCGGAAATAGACATCTCCTCTGGTGTTTATTACCTTTCTTTTAGCAAATGATAGTAAAAACCAAGCTATGTGACATCCATCCATCCATCTGGAAAACTCATGCAACTGGTATATTTAAAAACTTATATATTAAAAAGAGAACAGTGTTTTATTACCTACTTACAAAGTAGCTGAACAATTTGTAAGCATCAATTTTAGACACTAAGGAAAGAAAAACACATCAAATTGAAGAACACCTAATGCTGTATAGTAGTAGTGGCAAATGAAGCAAGCTTATATAGCATCAGCCAAAAAAAAAAAATATATATATATATATATATATATATAGTTCACCCATCCATACTCTCCAAGAATTTGTCTTGTTGTCTCTTGAATTTATTCAACCCATCCACTTCCACAACAATACATGGAAGCCTGTTCAAACGATCAATCACCTGCAACCATGCTTCCTCAACATGAATTTATACCTGCCCATGTGTATAGTCTCAGCAAGTGAAAGAATACCATTAACATTTAGCTTACTCAGTCCAGTCAAGGCTTTAAACACATCAATCAGATCTCACTACACGTGCCTGGTCTCGAGATGCTGCAATTTGGAGAACTAAAGGTAAGAACACCCTTTTGTTTTCCCTTCACCAGTCTGGTTGCCCTTTTCTGCACCCATTTCAGCATATTAGCATTAGTAGAGGCATATGATGCAAGAAAGCAAGCTTATACAGTATCAGCCAAAAAAAAAGAAAAAAACTTTTTATTTCACCCATCCATTCATTCTAAATGTTTGTCTAGTTCTGCCTTGAATTTGTTTAAGCTCTGAACTTCCACAATGTCATATGAAAGTTTGTTCTAGCAATCAACCACTCGCTGGCTGAAGGAAAATTTCCACTCATCTATTCTTCAACTGCCTTTCCTCAATTTCAATTTATGTCACCTCAGGCAATTAATCTGGGAAAGAGGAAGAATCCTGTCAGCATTGAGCTTGCTTAAACCATTCAAGGCCTTATACCAGGTCTTTTTCATTCTCCACTACCCTGAGTATAGTACCACACAGTTGATAAGTTACTCTGGGGTTACTGCTATCCATGTACAGTACCTGGAATTTGTCAATGTTAAACTTCAACTGCCATTTCTCAGCCCATTGACAGAATTTTCCTAGATCTTGTTGCAGTAGCTGACCCTGATGACTGTCGTTAACCACCCTACCAACCTTTGTATCATCAGCAAACTTAGACATTAAGCCTGATATACCCTCATCGATATCATTGATAAATATTGAAAACAACAATGGACCTAACACTAAACCCTGGGGAACTCCACTAATAACATTAGTCCATGAAGAGCAGTGCCCATTGATTACCATTCTCTGTCTTCTTTCACTTAACCATCCCTTTATCCATGTCAGTAATTTGCCCTTAAAGTCTCATTGCTCCACTTTTTACAGCAGTCTTTTATGTGCAACAATATCAAAAGCCTTCCTGGAATCTAAGTATATGATGTCAAAATTATTTTTTGCATCTGGTTCCTTGGTCACTGCATCATAATAACCTCTCAGATTGGTTATACAAGACTGCCCCTTGACAAATCCATTCTATGATTGCAGTATAATTGCATACCTGTCCAAATGGTCCTCAATTACTTGTTTTAACCTCAATTAACTAGTGATTCCATTGTTTTCCTAGAACAGACATTAAGCTAACAGGTTGGTAATTACTCATGTTGCTTTTTGATACTGCTTAATGAATTGGAGATATATTTGCACTTATAGTCTGCAGGGACCTCCCCTGATTTAATTGATGCTGTCATAATCATGGCTGAGGGTTTGCTTACCTTCTTTGCTACCTCCTTTAATATAATTGGATAGATTCCCTCTGCTCCAGGTGCCTTTTTTATGCCCATTCTCAACAATTTCTCCTCCACTTTCCTTTCAGATATATAAGTCATTTAGCTCCTCATTAGAATTTGATAAACTTCTGGCATCTCCCTCCCTAAAGAATTAATCATGTGTGAATGTAGATGCAAAATACCTATTCAATTTGTCCACAATGTGACCAGGGTCAACAAGAGTTAACCCATAAACATCACGTCGTCTAATATGATTCAACCCCTTCCTTCTACTGCTAATATAAGCATAGAAGTCTCTGCTGTTTTTCTTTGCATTATTTGGTCCAAAGACCTCTCGTAATCTGCCTTAGCTTGCCTAATCTCCTTTGTGACTTGATTACACACTAATTTATATCCACCATAGGCTTCTGTATCACATGATAATTTGTATGCATCCCATGCACTTTTTTTATCTGCCATGTGTCTCAGTAGTTCATCTGACATCCATTTAGGTCTAAGCCTAGAACAGTATTTCTTTGTTGGTATGAAAAGCCTAGTAGCCTCTTTGATTGCCGTATTTCCCCATGTATAAGACACACCTTTTTTCGAAAAATTTGAGGTCTAAAAACTGGGTGCGTCTTATACAGTGGTTGTAGATTGTTTTACTTGCAGTTCCCGCTTTTTCGCGCTTGTTGTCTTTGCGCTCATTGTTTCGCACTTGTTACCAGTATATTAGGTTACGTTTTGCCACGTTCTGCCCAGAAATGGCTCAGAAAAGATTTTCGTACAGTGCTGAATTCAAGTTAAAAGTGATCCAGTTTGCAAAAGTGAATGGAAATCGTGCTGCTGAACGTAAGTTTGGTCCTCCTCCAACTGAGAAAACAATCAGAGACTGGCTACGGGAAGAAGAAACCCTACTGAAAACGCCACGGCAGAAGAAGGCCATGAGAGGCAAGTCAGCAAAATGGCCTGATTTAGAGAGGGAATTGAAGATATGGATTGAAGAGCAAAGGGCAATTAGAATTCCTGTGTCCACAAAGATGGTTCAGCATGAGGCAAGAAGAATTGCTGATGAAAAAGAAGTTACTGATTTCAAAGGAGGACACAATTGGTCTTCAGGTCCATGAAACGGAATGGGCTAAGCATGCGTACATGTACCAGACTTGCCCAAAAGATGCCCGAAAGCTATGAGCAGAAGGTCATTGAATTTCATCGTTTAGTCATTCAATGTCGGAAGACACATCAGTTTGAGTTGGGACAGATTGCAAATATGGACGAAGTCCCCCTTCAATTTGATGTCCCAAGTAACAGAACTGTTGATAAGAAGGGGGGTGAAAACTAACTGTGAAGACAAATGGACATGAAAAGAGCCATTATACAGTTGTTCTAGCTTGTTATGCTGATGGAACCAAGCTGCCTCCTATGCTGATGGAACCAAGCTGCCTCCTATGCTGATTTTCAAACGCAAAACAACCAAAAGAAGACATTCCTCGAGGAGTAATTGTCCACGTTCATGACAAGGGTTGGATGGATCAGGATGGAATGAAGATCTGGTGTGAGAAAGTTTGGAGCAGGAGACCAGGTGGGCTCTTATGCAAACCTGCCCTATTGGTGCTTGATCAGTTCAGGGCACACATAACAAAAAACACAAAGAAGATTGCTGCAGAGCAAAAAACAAAACTTGCCGTCATACCTGGAGGCTTGACATCCCAGCTCCAACCACTTGATGTCAGCATTAACAAACCCTTCAAAGCTGCCATGAGAGACGAATGGAACCAATGGATGAAGTCTTCGGGGGACAATTTGACACCAGCAGGAAGAGTGGAGAAACCAACTATAGGAGAAGTTTGTACCTGTGTGAAAAGATCCTGAGATAATATCAAGATTGAGATCGTTGTCAAGTCATTTAAGAAGTGTGGCATTTCAAATGCCATAGATGGAACTGAGGACGAGGCAATATATGAAGACAGTGATTCGTCATCAGACACAGATGAGGACAAGCTGATGGATGGGAGTTTTGACAGTGATGAGAAGTTGTATGAATTTTATGATGAATAAAACTTGAGTTCAATAACTTTATGTAATACATTTTTTTTTTCAAATTTCGGGCCCCAAAATTAAGTTGCGTCTTATACATGGGGAAATACGGTACTTCCCTGAATACTTCCCATTTAGAATTTGCTGTTAGTAATATCGTTGATTGGTCCCACTGCACACAATTTAAAAACTGTCTGAGACCTGTGTAGTCACCCTTATGAAAGAAAAAATCCTTTCCCCTTTACCGTAGTTATGTCTTTACTTAAATTCCACTTTAGTACACTGTGATTGGTGCCACCCAGTGGGTCTTGCAGTTTCGTAATGCATGAAGAATCACTGCTGATAACTAGATCAAGAGTGTTGCCTCTCTAACATGCTGCTGTAGAAAACGGTCATCCAACAAATCCACAAATGTCTTGCTAGTTTGTGAGTGACCAACCCACAAATTCCAGTCAACATCTTGAAAGTTAAAATCTCCCATTATGAGGCATTCTGATTTGCTGGCCCACTGTTTCCTCGTATAGCTGTTTGGTATACTCATCGCAGGCATTAGGTCTATAATATACTCCTACTCCCAGTTTTGTTTTCCCAGTGCTTATATCACACCAAACTGACTCAGCATTGCACTCGTCACCAAAGTCAACTGGATGCACTGCCTTAGATTTAATATTCTTCTTAAATAAGAACATAACCCCCATCTCTCCTGTTCTCTCTGCCCTTCCTGTATATATTATACTCTCCATATTCAAATTCAGTATGACTTATGTTTGAGTGACATCACATCTGTGCTGTTCCTACAATATCTGCATTCGACGACTTAATCAGTACTTCAACTTCATCGAATTTATTTACAATGCTCCTAGCATTAGTGTGCATGCAAGTATACATGCACATGTTCTTACTCTTAGTTACCCTAACACATCCCATGTATTCATTTGTTCCATGATGATCCACAGAAAGGCCTGAAATCCCAGCCACCTTGCTTTCCATGCTGCTGCATGTACCAATAGTAGCAGTGCAAGAATCACTTTTTCACCTCTGCCTGTGGCTCTAGTTGAACTATCAGTCTGTGCATATTCTTGCACCCCTTCTATTCAAGTGTATCCCATCCCTGTAAAAACAGTCTCTCCAATTAACAAGCACAGACCACACTGAAAATAATTCTTCTCCATGATCCTTGCACATTCTCTCCAAGGCCGAATTGATTGACAAGGCTCTCAACACATGCTCCCTCCTATCGTGTCTGGGGAGAATTGAGCACTTCCAAATTCAATCCTAACTCGTGACTTTTTGCAAACATTGCCCTGTACTTGTTAAGTAAGTCCTCAGATCTCTTACTCCTAATATCATTAGTGCCAACCTGTACAACAATGTCACATTTTTGTACCCTTACAAAATATCTGCTCTACAATATCATCTACTCTTCCCCCCCCCCTGGCAGACGTAGATGGTGTTGAAGAGCAGATATCACCTTTTAAGGGCACGAAAGGTGATATTATTGTACTAATGATATTAGAGAGATGAAGCTTTACAGAGCAACTGAAATGAAAATGGTTAGCCTGCTTTTAACACAGGTTATTTGTACAAAAAATGAACAAATAGCCTGTGTTAAACCCATACAACTTGGGATCAATACACAGAGGGATTACATTTGTTAATTTTTTAATTAAAATTTCTTTATTGTACAGTGGCAGAAATTCTACAATATTGTTGTACAAGCCTTTCACAGCTAGTAGGAGGCCAAAGATTTTACACATTGCATCGCATAAGTGTTTAAGGCTTTAAATGGATTGAGTAGTGAAATGCTAATGACATCTTTACTGTTTCTGATGCAATGCATATAAGGGAACATAAACTGAAATTGAAAACGGATGGATGCAGGATAGACGTGCAAAAATTTGCTTTCAGCCATAGAGTAATTGATTGTTGGATCAAACTTCCATCTCAGTTTATGGATGTGGGTAGTTTGAGTAAATTTAAAGAAGAGTTAAACAGATGAGGTGACTGTTTTTTACTTCTTTTTTTTTTCAGCTATTGCTGTATGAACTTGCTTCCTTGCATCATTGCCACTACTAATGCCAATATTTTCATTGAAAGGATTTTGAAAAGTACCAACAATAAAACACTATTTACTTGTTTAAAATTGCCTTCTGCCAGCTAAGTGCAAAATAAGCAGTACACAAATTTATTGTAAGACAGAGTAGAAAACAGTAATAGAATACAGTATTGTGTTATTGCAGTTACACTTGGTCTATTTCTGTCATTTGTTAAATGTCAGGTCTTTCTTTAACTGAATTAAGTTAACTTTTATTGGCCTAATGTTTTTAATTTAAGATTTTTCATAAGTTTCAACTGCTATAATTAGTATATCTTAACATCACAAGATTATACCAATTAGTTTTTTAGTTTTTTTTAATAAAATGAAAAGACTGTGGTTATCCTTAATAACTTACCTACTTTATTTTTGTTAAATGTGTATGATTTTCATAATTTATTTTCTGATTATCTAAAATTTAAAAAAATACATGTATTTATCATTTATTTGTTAACTTTTTTAGCATTATGACTGCAAAAATCACATCAGAGTTATCCAGTCTATCGCAGATGGCAGCAAGCTTTATGTTTGTGGTACTAATGCTCACAATCCCATGGACTGGGTTATTTATGTAAGTTCACTGTGATTATTCATATTATGACTTAGATTAATGATTCCCTTCTAACTATAAGTTTTTGTATACTAGAACATGCATAATGTTTCTTCCACATGCTGATCACTGTACTGTCTGTATAAGGTTCTGTACAATCTTTTATTTTACTTATTATTTTTTTATATATATTCCCTCCTCTGAAAAACAAAGTTTACATGCAATATGGCTTGATTATCATTATCGTATAATATCACTGAAATCCAATAGGTTCATTAGGCCATAGAGGACATGATTTAGTTGTGTATCAGTAAAAGTATCTAGAATGTTACTTCACCGGAATAAGTACACTACATATGTCTTATAAAAAATTGTTTAATGAAAGAGTAAAACTTACAGTACAAAAAGGTTTTACCTAAAGAAATTCCTTTTATTAATTTGATGTCAGCTCATTTAATTCCTCAACTGCTTATAGCAATAAGGCACCTCCGTAGCCAGGTGGGAAGGAGCAGCAGTGCGTAGCACAGGCTTCTTGATTAGACCGGGGTTCGAGCCCGTCACCACCAAATACGGAGGATGCGGAAAGGTCAGGGAATGACCACCGCATATCCCGGAGCAATATGGCCTTAGTTGCTAATGCTCCTAAAAAAAAACCAAAAAATAGCTTATAGCAATAATATAACTTTTGCTGTATTTGTGTGTGTATCTTATATATATTGTATAGTGATTATATAATACATGAATTATATATAAATGGCCAAAAAGTATTTGGATAGCTCTCCACAATTATTGTGTAGTGTGCCAAAAGTCCCCCTAAGCATGCATATCAACTCAGCCATACCAGTATAAATCTCGTATGTTTTCTTGTGCAGCATGTTAGAAGTCAGTATGGATTGTGGATCAGAACTTTCAACGTATGATGGTGATGGTTGGATGCCACCTCAATAGCCTTTCTGTGTATGCAACTGTGACTCATTTGAACCTCTCAAAATCCACATTTTATTCAAAGATGGAAGGTCATCAATGATACCTCAGTGGAAAAAAAGTCTGGATGGCCTCGCAAATTTATATATTCATGTATTATATAATCAGATTATACCTTTAGTTCATGAGATTGATTCCATGTACTGCAGCAAAAATTGCACAGCCCGTTGTTAGCTGCTGTGCTGTTATGTTGACTGTAATAAAACCATTACAATGAAGTTGTAAACTCTTCTGGCCTCAGCCATTTAGTGTATAAACAGATATTGATTTATTTTATTTTTTATAGTTAATTTATTGAAAGCAGTCAGTCTCTAAGCTGTTTTATTCATTAACAGGCTAATTTGACACATGTAGGATCCCACGAACACTTTCCCGGAATTGGTGATGGAATAGCAAAATGTCCATTTGACCCTGAGGATAACTCTACAGCAGTGTGGGTTGGTAAGTAATATATAATATTCATTAAGATGAAAAGAGGTGCTTCCAATTGCAATTTAACATATTTATGTGCTTTTTGAACATGAATGGTGTTCTAGCCTTTCTATTCAACTTTTAACCTAGTTTAAAATCATACCACATATGGCATTGCTGATTAAGAACTGTTTAGTTTTGTGGTCAGAGACTGATGATATTACTAAAGTTTTATGAATTAAATGATTTTTTACATTTAGTTCTAATAGTAATCAGTTTTTTACTGTATATTTTAGTCTTTAATGCTTATTTAATTGATAGCCATATGTTTTAACATTTCTTCCTTTTAAGTCTGGGTGGCCAGAACTTGTATAGCCAGCACATGAAAAATAACATTTACACATCTAAATGTCATCATATTTGGCAGCCTTATAATATCAGTGGACATGTTGCAATTTTCTACATTAGTAAAACAATTGCATTTGTTAACATATGAGATGACTTAAATTCGTGTGCCTGTTTTGCATTTCTGTCATGTTTCTGTTTGTTTACTATAAGGTGCATTGATTAAAGAACATAATAATTTTTTCTTAATTAAAAATCTTACAAAGAGTAATGCATATTTTTATTTCAAATAAAATCAATTAATATTCATTTTACAATTTCACAGTATTCCAGTGAAACCAACTTTTCTATTTTAAAACTGCTGAGTGTGCAAACTTTAAAATTAGAAATATAATATCAAAATATTAGTATCAAAGCTATTTATTAGTATCAATATATTTATCAAACTATATATTAGTATCAATTTATTAGTATAAAATATTAGTATCAAAGCAGTGGTTTTAGGTTTGGCTAATTATCACCTTGTTTGGTAACTCCTTTTGTATACTCCTGAATTCAAAAATGAATCCATTTTTCTCCATCATATACAGATTTTTTTTTTGCAAAATGTCATACTCTTTATGTTTTTGAATAAAATAGCCAAAAAAGTTATTGCATTTTTTATAGTATGATTTTTTTTATAGTATGATTATAAACAGACTCTCACTCCATACAATTTTTGAGCAAAACAACCTTAAAACTTGAGTCAAGTAAAATATTTGGAAGTGATATGGAACTGGAAAATGCCACAGCCTGCTTCATAGGTTTGAGAAGTAGATAGAACATTACAAGAGGTGTATTGAATGTGAAGGATACTATTTTGAAAAGGAAACTGTTCCTAATACTCTAGGCAGTTCCACTTCCAAATAATGGGTACAGTCTCATGTATTTTCAAAAACCAGTTATACATATAAGTGGACTACAGACTGCTAGGAAGTGTACCATTTTAGTTCACACAAGATAATTCAAATAAAACCTTGTTTACTTTTGCATATTTGTAACTTTTGAAGTGCAGTATGGCAATAACAAGTTACATAAACAAACTTGACACATTCTCTATAAAAATAAAGGAAAAACATAGAATTTTTCAAAAAAGCATATTGTGCATATTTGGGATTTATCTTGGTAACCAAAATAAATTGTGCTGCACACAAAGTTTACCACACTTATGTTGAATAGACAAAGAAATGGTCAAGTTTAGTAAAAGACTGCCTTTTTGCTATTCTCATGATCTGATGTGAACTGAGAAGCCATGTAGATGATTGCTATTTTCTATTATCTGTTTTTCTGATACAAAATATTCTTTTCTGAAATGAAAACAATATTTTGTATCAGAATGTGATATAGAATTAGTCTCCATCCAATATAAGAACCATTACATGTGGTGGATTTGGTGTGCCTACACTATAAATTTGCAATGTAATGTATAGAAGAACCTGAAAAATTCAGCATTCAAAAATCCAGAACTTTTTAAATATTTCTCCAAGAGTAGTCAGTCTACAAAAGCAGAGGGAAAATAGGCTGGCCGGGGTTTAAAAAAGCACTGCAGGTGCCAAATTTATGCATTGTGTTCCATTAATAATTTCCAAATGCCAGTTTCTCTCTATTTTACATATTTCCTTAGCTGTATGTCATCTTTACTATATACAGGAGAATGCGATTATCCAAACTAATTGGGACCAGGGTTGGTTCGGTTAATCAAATAGTTCGGATAATCAAGCATACATGAGAATACCCAGTTTATATGAAACAAAGTGTAATTAGGCCTACAATTAAATTATCGTATGCAAGGTATTGTATTGTATACTACTATATTTTGAAATATGAAGTATTATAAAAAATAATTGATTCAGGAAATGGTTTGTAAATAATAACCAAAATGTTTTGAAGAAACAATGTGTATTACATTTATTTTGAACTTACCTAATTGTTTTACATGGTTTCAACTATAAATCATACTTTTTTTACATAAATAGAAATAACTGCACACAAATAAAAGTATAATGAATCTTGGGAAGATTTATTTTTTAAAATATGTAATCTTGAAATTTTCTTTGAACCATGCAAGATTGTCTTTTTTTTCAAGGCGAGGTCTCTCATTCTCTTTAATAACAGTATCTCCCCGTAGAACTGCATTCAGACTGTTGCTCACACTATGCCATTGCAGTTTCTAGCGCAGTGAAGGCCTCTGCGTGAGTGGGCCCCACTTCCTCTTCATCATCAGACTCACCTTGATTAAAGTCAGCACATTCTTCATCCTGGACTAATGCAACAATTTCTTCTTTGGTTAAAGCATGATAACCAGGATCATCAGCATCGTTGTTTAAACATGCCTCTGCATCATCTTGCCCACATTCAGAAAACTCGGGAATCCTTTTTTAGAGCCATCTTCATTGTCTAACTTTGAAGAAAACTTCAAAATTTCATTTTTTCTGCTCTTTATGTCAGATATGGTTGTTTTACCAACATTAAAAATCTTAGCAAGAGATACACCTGTTTTCTCCTTTTCCAGTCTATTAATAATTGTTATCTTGTCTTCTATTGACAACTCATTGCGGTTTTTTTTTGCCTGTAGATGTTATTGTTAACACAAAGGGGCAGCAGTATTAAAATTAAAAAGCAAAATGACACAGTATTTCACTATGAAATAGCCAGGTACAAAAACTCGAACATTGAGTGATTAGAAACAAAATGCCTGCAATAACCTCACACTGCAGTGGCTCGCAACAGACTGAGTGAAAGCTAACTACCCTCCAGCACTCATAACGGACAACGGCACAACAGACAATGGTGCATCAAGGTCACTGGAGACTGTTCTGGGTCCACACAGTAGCTAAAGCCAACATTTGATTTTTAACTCCTGTAATGGATTTTATTATCTAATGAAATTCATAGAAATTAAGACTATTTCTATACTATACTGCATATATCTTCAAATAAATAATTGGAAACGAATGCATTAAGCGGCAGGAGTAATATTTCAGCATAACAACCAGTGCACTAAAAGTAGATACTATAATTTTTGTTTAGGGTGGCAGTGGTTCGGATAATTGACAGTTCACATAATCGACGTTCTACTGTATTTATAATGTATAAAATAATTTTGTGAGACATTCAGTATTAATATACTGTATAGTACTTAATAATACGGTATATGCTAAAATCATATCACTCTGTTTATACCCTGTATTAAAAAAATTGGATAATCACAACATCCATACCAGAGGCAGATTTGAACACATGACCTTTATTTCTTAGGCAAATACATTACTCACTAAACGAACCTGGCAGTACTGGTTAACATTTTGGCTTAATGCTGGTGACTATTGTTCTGTGGTGATTATAGTGATCAGGATTTTATTATCTAATTAAATTCATTGAAATATATCTGATGAATGATATCTGATAATATTTTTATGTCAGCTAGAAGCATACTTATTTTATTACGCAGTCTCTCCCCAAATTCACATCAGTAAAATTAAGGTTTTGTCATTGATCATGTGACTGCATTACATTATTCTGTTAGCTCATGTGCCACGTGCATAATCTACAAAACTAAAATTTTGAAAAATCTTCTTATATGGCAATAGTAACTGTTCTCAGCATGAAAATGTATGCAGCATCATTTTCTTGGTTAGGATGCTGCAGCTAGGGGTGCCTTCTGTACTTTTCTCAGAAACATTCACTTGTCTACTGCAGTAGTAATTCTAGATTAATGACAGACTCTCCAGTACACACAAACCAAGGAAGTGGAAATTATTCATCAAAACTAGCCTAAAAGGTGTTCTCCTTTATAAGGGGAATGTTTATACATGTTTTTGTTCTACTTGTATGTTCAGTTCACTCAAGCTACAGGCAGAATGGAAGAAAGAGAAAACATTTAGGAGTTTGAGTTATGAATGTGCTTTACTTCTTTTCTTTATGTTTAGTAAATGAATTAAAAGCCAAATCACCTCTCTTTTGGAAATGGTTTTTAATGTAATTTATTGAACTTCAATATTTAAATTCATTTTCACTGTTAAAATAATGTCTCAGTAAGAGCTATCAAATTACTAAGGATGGTAAAAAACCTTTAGCAGTTTTATAGTTCTTATTTCACATCTTAATGCTTATGCTAATTATTCCTGTTGTTATTAAATAAGAACATAATTAATGAATTATTTAATTAAATGAAACACTTTTTAGCCCTGCAGTAGTAATGCCCACAGTCAGGGCCGTGCCAAGCTATATAGCCACCCTGGTTCAAACTTCTTATTGCCACTCCTACCACGGTCATTTTTCTTATATCAATTTTTTTTTGGGGAATTTAAAATAATATTTCCAAAATAATATATAATTTTATTTTTTAAGCATAAAATAATGTATATTATCATACATGAAGTAAATATGTTAAAAATAAAATAAAATAACAAAAATACATTTATTTTGCTTTGGCTGCAGACAATAAAATAAAACTATATATAAACTTAAAATTAAAATGTAAATAATAAAAATAATAATAATAAAACAATAACAAAACATATAAATTAACTTGTCTTGCTCTGGCTGTAGCAAAATCAGTCACAATATTTTTTATATCTAAAGAATCACAAATATCACTTTCTATAGATATTATTCATATAGATGTATTCATAACTAGAGAATTATGATGTTTTCTTCTGTCAGACATCTGACATATATTGAAAAAAAAGTTTTAAATTTAAAATTCATTATTTGTTAATATAAAATATGACAAAACACATTCTTCAATACAATGAACTTTTAGTCTCCTTAGTCTTTGCCATCTCTTTTAGTGTTTACAGAACATTGGGCTTTACTGCTTCTCAGTCTCTGCTGCCCTGGTGTGGTACACCACTTGCACCACCGGGTTGGTGTGGCTCTGTCCCCCAGTTGTAACAAAGACCATTTTTTTAGTTGGAAAAAACCGTTCAATCACATAAAATTTTCAGTTCAGCGTGTACATTTGCATATACAGTAAACCCCCGCTATTCGCGGGGGTTACATTCCTGAGAAATGCCGCGAATACTGAGTTATGGCTTCCATAGTAATAAAGGGGTTCCGTTCAAAAGTATGAAATATATAAGAAAAACTAGTCAAAAATTTTGTCTATGTATGTATTATATGTACCTTCATAATATGACTATGTACATAGACAGTACATAGTGAAATGCAAGCATATGGCATCGAAATGAAAATAAGAAACAATTTAATATTAAATGTAATATTTATTAGAAATTTCGAACAAATCTTTCAAACCAGCGCCTTTGCTAGAAGAAAAAAAAAACTTATCCCACCAGTGCTATCACCAGTTTCGCTAAAGTGTTGATAAAGGAGTTTTGCCTTTTCACAAATGATGAGTGAACTTAACGGAATTTTATTTTGAGTTCGGTCTTCTATCCACAGATTTAAAGCCTTTTGCATTTTTTCTAATTTAACATCACGAGTTACAGAGCAAATTTTTGAAGCAATTAGCGCGTTTTTACGGACACTATGGCGGATTTTTTCTTCCAATTTTTTGATTGATTGTACCGTTGACTCATTGCCCCCTTGGCATCATTTACTTTGATTCACTGCATCCATATGTGCATTCTCATGTGAATGACAAATGTATTACTTAATACTGATACTTCTTAAACCTGACTACAGATCCATATTATATAAAACATAATGTTGATATTATTTTATTTTATATTTTTTTACATCTTGACCTGTGGTAATGAGTAGTCGCATATCATTTAATTTTCTTCCTTCTTTTCAGAACATGGTAATCCATCTGGCCTTCCTGGTTTATATAGTGGAACAGTTGCAGAATTTACAAAAGCTGATACTGTCATCTTCAGAACAAATATGTATAATTTAACCACTGGATACCAGGTTCATCCTTTCAAACGAACTATTAAATATGACTCGAAATGGCTAGATAGTAAGTATAAACAATTATCAATGGGAAAATGATGCACTTAAATTTCCTTATATGTACTGTTTAGATAGATTTGTCTCATCTTCCCTTTAATTCTTTATTTCACAGAGAATATTTTGATTAAAACAGTTTGTTGTTTTTAGTTTAGTATGCTATTTATTAAAAACATTGGGAAACACTTCAAAAATACATAATTAAATGGTAGTTTTTATTTTGCATTATGATTTTTTCTTATAAAATGACTGCATATAATGGAAAAAGTAGATGGACATTGAATTTCGCCACATAAAACAACTGTACCCAAACCTCTTTGTTATCTGGTATTGTTCATTTTAACTAGTCTAAAAGGTTGTTGGAACATCTAGTATTTTAGTACCACATATGGTTTGTGACTTGAAAAGACAGAAGATACCTGTTAACAATAGACTTCAATTTCTGTGGATTATAATTTTTGGAATACATAAGAAGGCTGCTTCAAAGAAAGGGATAAATGAAGGGGGAAAAGGAGAAAAGATAATTTAACTTAGCACCAGACTATTTGGACTTGTTTAAAAGAATGAGGTAGAATTATAATGCTAATTCGGAAGGAAAGTACCAATGGAAATATTTGTACATATGGCATGCAAACAGAAACTGAATGTTCATGTGATTGGGAATTGAGTAACTTCAAGAGAATGATTGCTAGTTAA